>NC_091245.1:220460000-220760000 GCF_042477335.2 Ovis canadensis | reverse complement strand
ATCGAAATCAACATTTTAACAGGTGGCTCGCTTGAACATTTTGAGTTGGAGAAGCACTGCTCTAGAATGTTCCTGGCCGGGTTTTCTTTCTCTTGTCTTGGATCATGACACCTCTGTGATAACCTCATTTTAAATCCTGCTTTCTGCCTTGGTCACCGGAGCGGGCGCAGTGAATGAACTTATACCATTTACAATTCCTCTGGCCCCCGTCTGCCACCAGCAAGGCCTTCCTGGATCCTGGTCTGACTGACAGCCGCCTCCACTTCCCACTCACTCGCACCCCCACCCTTTTGCTGTCAAGTGTATGACATGTATTTCTCCCTCCTTAGATTCGAGTTCTTTGTTTACACGTCTTCCTTCCCCTCTCAGCTGTAGGCTTCTTGAAGGAGACCATGCCTATCTTCTCTAAGCTTTGTTTTCTCACTCTAACATGGAGTTGTTCCTTTCCATGTGGGATTAGTGTATGAAAATGTGAACTGTAAAGCTGAAACAACTGTTATCTCTTTTTCTCAACCCCCCTTTCCATAGGCTAGCACAATGCTTTATATCACTAAGCACTTAATTTGCTGTTGTCTCTCTCTGGAAAATTCTGGAACTCACACATCTGATATCCTGAGCCCAGATTACAGCCAAATGTAAAGCTCTTTGTGTAAGCCCTTGAGTTCTAGTTTTCTCTTCTATAGAATTCTCTAGAGAAAGAGAAATCTGGGGCAGAAGGAATTCAGAGAATTGTGTGACATCTTCATATTCTAATTTTGTGACTCAGAGATTTGATGCTGAAGCCTGGATATCTCAGCATTTCTAAATGATAAATAACTGAAGGTTGAGATGTTCAAGGGTTAAAAGCTAGGTTTTGTAAAACAAAATTAAATAAGTCCTTTTTTAGGGTCTGCAAAAGAGACAAATACCATCAAAGATCCTGGAACTCTTTTGGAAAAACCGTGGTTGCCATCTTTAGGAAAAGATGGCAGTGTTCAAATTTAAGGACTGCTATAAATTAGACAAACTCTGGGAGAGCAAAATAGCATTCCAAGACTTTAAGAATCAAACCTTTGAAAGTTCAAATCCCAGTCCTACCTTTACCAGATCTGTTACTTTAAGCAAGTTATTGAATGTCTCTGAGTCCTCGTCTTCTCTGTATAATGGGGAAAATTGTGTATATCTTGCAAAATCATTGCAAAGATTAAAGATAATGTTTACAAAGTGTTTGGTATTTAGTGCCTACTACCTATAAAAATTTAACAAATGGAGCTATAAGAGATCTAAGTTCTAACATTTGTAATTTGGCATAATGATAAGGCTTATGTTAAGTGTGTGTGTGTGTGTGTTTCCAGGAGTCTTGGACAGTGCCCTTCCCATTCCCATCTGGATTGAGACTTTTTTTCCTTTGCTCAACAGACTATTCTCTCAAATAGCTGAAACCCAAGGCCTTTGATATATAAAATCTGGCTGGTGCCGCTAGATCTCAACATTGCAGTTTGACAGGCACCAATGTGTGTGTGGTTGGATTTTTAGCTACTTATTTTTAATGGTTTCTTGTGTACTTGTGCCTGCTCTCTACATGAAAAGTGAAAAAAGCGAAAGCTTAGTCATGTCCAACTCTTTGCAACTCCATGGACTGTAGCCGGCCAGGCTTTTCTGTCTATGGGATTCTCCAGGCAAGAATACTGGATTGGGTAGCCATTCCCTTCTCCAGGGGATATTCCTGACACAGAGATCAAACTCTGGTCTCCTGCACTGCGGGCAGAGTATTTATCATCTGAGCCGCTATATGAATCAGGGTTATACCAAACAGCTCATCCCGAACTGAACCCTGACCATCTCCCAGACAGCTTGAGGCAACAGAATCTGGGCCACGGTGATAAGCGCCCCTGAGACTCACTGACAGGAGGGTTGCTCCCCCCCAGCCATGTGATTGCAAGTCTTTCAGAACAGTAGCTACAAAGTCATCGCTTGAAGATATCTAGTGTGTCTAGTCAGAGAAGGCAATGGCACCCCACTCCAGTACTCTTGCCTGGAGAATCCCATGGACAGAGGAGGTAGGCTGCAGTCTGTGGGGTCCCTAAGAGTCGGACTCGACTGAGCAACTTCACTTTCACTTTTCACTTTCATGCATTGGAGAAGGAAATGGCAACGCACTCCAGTGTTCTTGCCTGGAGAATCCTAGGGACGGGGGAGCCTGGTGGGCTGCTGTCTATGGGGTCGCACAGAGTCAGACACGACTGAAGCGACTTGGCAGCAGCAGTAGCAACAGTGTGTCTAGTAACCATAGTCTCTCCCTGTGAGATGAAAGCCACACAGACAATTTGAATAGAGAGGTCTTTAAGAGGATTAGTAAGTGCTTTCTCTTTAAAAAAAAAAAATTGTTTACTTGATTTCTTGTTTGTTTATTGTTTTGAAATTTTGATTTTCACGAATCTAGTTGTTACCCTTACTGTCAATACATGAAACTAATTGACAGTCTATATCGCTGCCAGGAAATAAAAGACCTGTGAAATTTACACATGAAGTACAATTCTTTACTCAAACAAATGATTATGGTTGACATGAGAAAATATAGACGTCATCGAAGTACATTAATTTACTTAATGTACTTTTAAACTTATAGATATAGCAGATTTTCCACATCTTTTAAAGCACAAACTATAGGACCCATGCTGAGACAGCTTATAGAGAAGACTGCCTTGTAACAAGATCCTCAGTACTCAGTAACTTAATTCCTTTGACTTGGGTCCAAGGCAGTCCTGTCTACCCTCAAACTCAGCTATAGAGTGAACACCCTTAGCCATGACAGAGTGTGATACAGGTGTGCCCTGCTTTATGAAAAGCCACATCACAATGTGATTATTTGCTCCATGCTATTTTATTAAATAATGAGTTCCCATGGGACATTTAAAATATGATTTGACTTACAAAAATTTGATTTACACTCACTTTTCCCAGAAACATACCTATGAAGGTAAAGTTCTATTTTTTTAAATGATGATGCATGTCCCTTAGCAAATGTTTTATAAGCAGTCCATTTTCAAAGGTTAAGACAAGGAAGCATACCACAGTTCTGAGACTGGAGAAGAAAGAATTTCTATATAGAAAGTCAACTGTACACAGAAGAAACTAGGAACTGATCTGTTGAATTATCTATTTTGAAGGTTCATGCAGATGTACTGGAAGTCTGATTCATGACAGAATTCAGTCTAAAAAGGTCTCAGAAAACGCAGTGCTCTTGTACTGGGTTTTAATACAAAAATTTCCAAATCAACTCTATAAACACTCTTGAAAATACTTTTCAACACTGGGGAAGAATTTTCTGTTGCATAGAAAAACTCGAGACTAATTCTAAGCTTGGTCTGTACTTATTCCCAGGTAGAATAGTCTGTAGGTAAAAATATTACCATCCATCTCATATCCAGGTTTTCACCTAGCTAGTTGATATTGAACTTGGAATTCTGAAGCTGGATATATTGATACATGCATACATTGACACATCATGACATTGGGATTGTTAAGGGCTCTGGGAGACAGATTTCTTTTCTAGCTGGGATGGAAGCACCAATGCAGAGCAATCAAGATAGTAAATGCTGTTAATATTCTGATGCATTTGCTTCTGTTGCATTACTGTTATGCTGAGATTTTAACAACAGTTGTGTTTAAATCTCTATTGATCAACAATCATACAGGTTTCTCCACCTCACTAAATGGGCAATCCAGAGCTTGGTGCCACTTGTGTCTCCCCCCACCCCACACCCCTGGGAAGGTGCAACCTGTAGTCATAGAGCATGGGCTCTTTAGCTCTAAGAACTACCTTTCCTAATTCACCCTTCAAACCACTGCCTGATTAATCTTCCTACAGCACAGTTCTGAAAATATCATTCTACTACTCAGAATCATCAAGAACTCTTAGTTTTTATTTTTGAGATAAAGCCCCAAATTTTTGCTTTTCATTCAAAGGTATTCTAAATAGAGGAACAAGCAAGAGAGATGGGAAAGCATGAGATATGCACCAGAAGTATTAAGAATCTTCTTCTGAAAAAAAAAAAAGAATCTTACTATGCCTGAGTTATGGGATTCAAGAAGAGACTTCATAGGTTCAGAAAGCTAAGTTGGGCATATGCCATGGAGGGCTTATAACGAAAGGCAAAAATTGGGGGCTTTGTCTTGAAAATAACTGAATGATCTTGAAGATTCTGGTTAACATGGTGGTGTTATTAAAACTGTGCCTTAGGAAGAATTAAGCAGGCAATGGTGTGGGAGGGATTACATTTCCTCTTCACATGTTCAGTCTACCTATCTTTCAGATCCAAGACAAACATCACTGCCTCCAATAAACTGTTGATATATTTCTCCAAACTGGAAGCAATCCCTTCCCATTGCCAACCTCCTTTAGCACCTTTCCCTTGCATGTTGGTTTTGTCTGTTCCTCTATGATCTCTTGTAATGGATTGTAAATTCCTTGAGGGATATTTGTATCTAACACTTCTCGTCCTCCACGGTTAAAGAACATCTTGCTAAGAACTAGCAGCTCTTTCTAAATGTAAGGACTTCAGTTTTTCAACAATTTATGAAAATGCTCAGCAGTTACTATTTTTGATCAGCCACTCCTTCAGTCTCTCAACTTGTTCTTTGTTGTTCTCTGATTAGATACTTTTGTGCTGTCTTCCATGTTTCTTCACCTTTCTTTCATAAATTCTCCTTCTCTCTCTGTGCTTAATTCTGAATCATTTCCTCAGATTTATATACAAGTTCTTTAATTCTCCCTTTATCTGTATCTAAGATCCATCTAGTCAAGGCTATGGTTTTTCCAGTAATCACGTATGGATGTGCGAGTTGGACAGTGAAGAAAGCTGAGCACCAAAGAATTGATGCTTTTGAACTGTGGTGTTGGAGAAGACTCTTGAGAGTCCCTTGGACTGCAAAGAGATCCAACCAGTCCATCCTAAAGGAGATCAGTCCTGAGTGTTCATTGGAAGGACTGATGTTGAAGCTGAAACTCCAATACTTTGGCCACCTGATGCAAAGAGCTGACTCATTTGAAAAGACCCTGATGCTAGAAAAGATTGAGGGCAGGAGGAGAAGAGAATGACAGAGGATGAGATAGTTAGATGGCATCACTGACTCAATGGACATAAGTTTGGGTAAACTCCGGGAGTTGGTGATGGACAGGGAGGCCTGGCGTGCTGCAGTCCATGGGGTTGCAAAGAGTAGGACATGACTGAGCAACTGAACTGAACCAGCTATTTAAACTGTCATTAATTTTTTTCCATCTCAATTATTTTTTCTATAATTTATATAGGTTCTCTCCAAATATGTGCCCATTACATTTTTACATTGCTTTGTTGCCTTATTCTCAAACTCAACGTTAAGTTTTTAAACATTTTAAGTATATTTGTTTTATCTAGCTTCTATTATGTGAACTTTCTAGAGATCTAATCCTGTTGTTTGTTGTATCTACTTACCTTTGCTCAGATAGATTGTTTTCCTACTTTTTTAGAATTTTAGATTTTCAGTCCACCCTCAGCAAGACTTTATCTGTGGGAATCAAAATTACTTGAAGTCTTATCTTTCCAGAATATTTTTTTTTAATTTGCTTTATCAGATACCCAAGGATATCATCAATTTTTTATTTTTACCAGCCTGGGATTTTTCCAAACCTTGAGGATGTATAATTAGAACCTCAGACATAAGTGATAGTATGCCTGTTGGGAAGAATTATCAGGGGAGACTTTTCATTTTAACCCAAGGGCCAGATGAGATAGAAACTTCCTTGATTTTTCTAGACCAGACTTTCACTGGTAGTATAACTTTTTGAGACCCAGCTTCATGCACAGGTATCATTTCTAATTCATATTAGACAGAACTTTATGTCCTGATTCTATGAAGGTTTTGCAACTTAAGCCCAGAGTTCTCAAAGTTACTGGCTCCCCATCCCCCAACACAGACTGCCAAGATTCTTATCCACTCTATGTTCAGCCTCAAGGAGTTCCCTTTCTTTCTTTCAAGCACATTTATTAGTTGTTAAGCCAAATGCTTCAGTGATTTAGGAAGGGAGGGATTGCAGATTATTTAGTCCATAAAAATACTGGGATGTCTAGACTTGAAAATACTTGTGGTGGTTTATTGTTAGTGAATTTCAGTTTCAATATTTTTTCTTGAATTCTTCTTTTCAAAAGAAATGTCTGGGTCCCAAAACAAATGTAGAACCAAACATCACTTATAAGTAGAATCACAAAAACAGCCTGTTTTTGATCAGTTTAAAATCTCTCATACCACTTCCTTTATCTGGCCATTTCAAAATCGTTCAGCCTTCAAATGCCATCTCAGCCTTCTCTCTAATGCTTTCGTAATAATAGTAATAATAATTACAAGACAGTAACAACTATTTCTTAAGTGATTATCCTGTGTTAAGCAGTACACTGAGTCTTTGTATGCATCACTTTATTTTTCTAAGTAACCCTACCACATTTTTAACCTCATTATAAAGGTCAGGAAACTGATGTTCCTAAAAGTTGAGTGACTTGTTCAAGGTGACTTAGCTAGTGTTGGGTTGAACCATATGAAATTACTGATATTCAATGCATTTTTAGCCACAGAAAAAGCATTTTTACATGGTTCAATATAAAGAGGGCAAAGATGGGATTCAAATTCAGATCTAATTTCTAATTTAATTCAACTCCCCCTGAACAGTACAGCCTCTCTATTATATTAATTACTTCTTCCTCTAGGCTACTACGACTCTCATACCATATTCTTTTTATTTTTATTATTTATTTGGCTGTACCAGGTCTTGGGCTTCCCAGGTGGCACTAGTGGTTAAAAAAAAAAAAAAACCCACCTGCCAATGCAGGTAGATCATTAGAGACATGGGGTCATAAGAGATCTCTGGGTGGGGAAGATCCCTTGGAGGAGGGCATGGAAACCCACTCCAGTATTCTTGCCTGGAGAATCCCATGAACAGAGGAGCCTGACGGGCTGTAGTCCATAGGGTCTCGAAGAGTTGTACACAACTGAAGCGACTTAGCACACACGCATGCGCACTGGGTCTTAGACACAGCACGTGAGATCTTCGGTTGTAACACTCAAATTCTTAGTTGAGCCGTATGGGATCTAGCTCCCTGATCCGGGATTGAACCTGGGCCCCCTGCATTGGGAGAGCAGAGTCTTAGCCACCGGAGCACCAGGGAAGTCCTGTCATATCATCTGTCTTGATTCATTTTCTTCACTTGACCTTCACTTACAATAATGTACGTTCACCTGTCTTCTCCAGTCGATTGTAAACCCTTGAGGGCTGTGCCTTAGCTTTCCATCCCCAGTGCTTAGCACAGTACAAGTCTTCAATATTTTTATATTTAAATAAAAAACTGAAGTATTCAATCATTGTGTGCAGTTGATGTGCTCCTGAGTTTTCCCTTTTATCTCATTTTCTCTTAATAGAAGTTTTTAGATAATATGGTCCCTAACTTCCCTGATGGCACAATGAATAAGAATCCACCTGCCAGTGTAGGGGACACAGGTTGGATCCCTGGTCCAGGAAGACTCCCGTGCTGTGGAGCAACTAAGCCCGTGTGCCGCAGCTCCTGAAGCCTGCACGCCTAGAGACTGTGCTCCGCAACAAGAGAAGCCACTGTAAGGAGTAGCCCACCCACCACAATGACGACTTGCCCTGGCTCGCAGGAACTATGGAAAGCCCACACAAAGCAAGAAGGCCTCAGCAAAGCCCCCCAAAATAAATAAAATACGGTCCCTAATCTTTTGACATTCTTGTCAAGCGGTGTCTGTGCCTCCCTCCCATGAACCCAGGCAGGTCAGAGGCCTCTCTTCTCACCAACAGAGAGAAGTAACGTTACGTGAGTCCCAAGCCTGAGCTATAACAGCCCGTGCAGCATCTGCCTAACTGTCTTGGAACATTCAGTCTCTGAATGCTTCCAACTGGGTGCTGTACCCCAGAACCCAGTGTCCACACTGTGAGAAAGCCAGCCCACCACAGGTTCTCTGGTCAACACTCCCAGCTGAGATAAACCTTTGAGTTATCCCAGCCCAGTGCCAGACAGGAGAGTGGATAAGTCCCTGGATGATTCCAGCCCCCAGCTGTTTGGGACACCTCCAGTCATTTGCAGAGGTCCCAGATGAAGCAGAAACAAGACATCCCTCTCTGTCCTGCCTGAATTCCTGACCCCCACACACTGTGAACAGAATGAAATTATTATTGCTCCACACCACTACCTTTGGGGTGGTTTGTTGTGCAGCAGTAAGTAACTAGAGCACTGCCTTCATCCGGCCTGTCTGCTCGGAACAGCTGTAGCCTGGTCAGTACTGAACCCTCTAGCTGCTATAGGGCTCTCCTTTCTCCTAATAACAAAGGTCTGTGGAGGGCAGCTGCTGCCATGTCCAGAATCAAAAGTGTGCTCCACATCTGCCTATTTATACATATCCTCATCTAGATATGTTGTTGCGCAGTCGTGTCTGCGCAACCCCATGGCCTACAGCACGCCAGGCCTCCCTGTCCCTCACCACCTAGACATAGATTTTTTTTTTTAATTATTAAAGCCTGGTCTCACCCAACCTAAAACAAAATAAAGTATCAATCAGAACTCTTAAGATATCAGCACTACTCGGTGCTGCATTATTTACAAGAGTCAAGATCTGGAAACAACTCAAGTGCCCATTAATGGGTGAATGGAAAGATGTGATTATATATATAGTGGAATGCTACACAGCCATAGAATAAAAAGATGAAATCTCGCCATTGGTGACAACATGGATAGACCTTGAAAGTATTGCAGGCATGCTTCAGCCATGTCCTGACTCTGCGAAACCCTATGGACTCTAGCCCACCAGGCTCCTCCATCCATGGATTCTTGAGGCAAGAATACTGGAGTGGATTGCCATGCCCTCCTCCACAGGATCTTCCCTACCCAGGGATCAAATTCATGTCTCCTGTGGCTCCTGCATTGCAGGTGAAACCTTTACTGCTGAACCACAAGGGAATCCCTTGAGAGTATTATGCTTAGCGAAATAAGTCAGATGGAGAATACCATATGACTTCACTCAAATACCATATGACTTCACTCAAATATAGAAAACAAACAAAATAACCGAACAAACCAAGCCAAGCAAAAACACTTAGAGATTTGTGTAGTGGTTACCAGAGGGGACAGAGCAGAAGGACGAAACAGGTATAAGGGATCAACTGTATGGTGATGAATGGAGATTAAATTTTTGGTGATAAACACACTACAGTGTATACAGAAGTAGAAATATAATGTTGTATACATGAAACTTACGTAATGTTATAAAGCAATGTTACCACAATAAAAAAAAGTTTGTTTTAAACTGAAAAACAAAAGGCTTCTGGACAGGTTTTGAGCACTTGGCTCTCACCCTTCTGTCCTGTCCCAGTCCAGAACCCAACCTGGTTGGCTGAGAGAAGTGACCTCCCAATTAATCGTTGCCACTCCCCTTTCTTGGGGCTGGACCTTACCTCTGCCATCCCTCACACTGATTCTGACAGGTGATCTAACCTACAGCAGCCCAGTCACTCACCAAAGCTAAGCCCTGCTGCCTCGTGAAAGCCCTGATGCCCACTCTTGTACAGGACTATTCAAGGGCAGATTCCGGTCCAGGCCACCAGCCAAGCTTTGCCTACATGGACATGGTAATTTGAATTCTGGCCCCTTCTTAGAAGGAGATGGCTCTTTCTTCACCCTCAGCCATTTTACCCAATATGCCCCTTCTCCTTACCAGGATTTCTTAGGGAACAGCAGGACTAGACTGTACAATTGCACTCATCTCACATGCTAGTAAAGTAATGCTCAAAATTCTCCAAGCCAGGCTTCAGCAATACATGAACCATGAACTTCCTGATGTTCAAGCTGGTTTTAGAAAAGGCAGAGGAACCAGAGATCAAATTGCCAACATCTACTGGATCATGGAAAAAGCAACAGAGTTCCAGAAAAACATCTGTTTCTGCTTTATTGACTATGCCAAAGCCTTTGAGTGTGTGGATCACAAGAAACTGTGGAAAATTCTGAAAGAGATGGGAATACCCGACCACCTGACCTGCCTCTTGAGAAATCTGTATGCAGGTCAGGAAGCAATAGTTAGAACTGGACATGGAACAACAGACTGGTTCCAAATAGGAAAAGGAGTGCATCAAGGCTGTATATTTTCACCCTGCTTATTTAACTTATATGCAGAGTACATCATGAGAAACGCTGGACTGGAAGAAACACAAGCTGGAATCAAGATTGCCGGGAGAAATATCAATCAAGATTGCCAGGAGAAATATCAATAACCTCAGATATGCAGATGACACCACCATTATGGCAGAAAGTGAAGAGGAGCTAAAAAACCTCTTGATGAAAGTGAAAATGGAGAGTGAAAAAGTTGGCTTAAAGCTCAACATTCAGAAAATGAAGATCATGGCAACCAGTCCCATCACTTCATGGGAAATAGATGGGGAAACAGTGGAAACAGTGTCAGACTTTATTTTGGGGGGCTCCAAAATCACTGCAGATGGTGATTGCAGCCATGAAATTAAAAGACGCTTACTCCTTGGAAGAAAAGTTATGACCAACCTAGATAGCATATTCTAAAGCAGAGACATTACTTTGCCGACTAAGGTCCGTCTAGTCAAGGCTATCGTTTTTCCTGTGGTCATGTATGGATATGAGAGTTGGACTGTGAAGAAGGCTGAGCGCCAAAGAATTGATGCTTTTGAACTGTGGTGTTGGAGAAGACTCTTGAGAGTCCCCTGGACTGCAAGGAGATCCAACCAGTCCATCCTAAAGGAGATCAGCCCTGGGATTTCTCTGGAAGGAATGATGCTAAAGCTGAAACTCCAGTACTTTGGCCACCTCATGGGAAGAGCTGACTCATTGGAAAAGACTCTGATGCTGGGAGGGATTAGGGCAGGAGGAGAAGGGGACGACAGAGGATGAGATGGCTGGATGGCATCACTGACTCGATGGACGTGAGTCTGAGTGAACTCCGGGAGTTGGTGATGGACAGGGAGGCCTGGCGTGCTGCGCTTCATGGGGCTGCAAAGAGTCGGACCCGACTGAGCGACTGAACTGAGCTGACCATCTTCACCTACGGATATGGAGGCAGAGTGAGCAATGTGAGGCAGTGACCACTAGGGGGCAGTTGGCTCTCCAGGCAAGTCCAGAGGAGGCATGCAGAACTCCTGGGGCAGCTGTGCTGGAGTTTGTGGCATCCAATCCCAAACATTAGGTTAAGAAGCAAGCAGGGACAGCCACCGGCTTTGCTAGGTTACTCCTGTGTGGTGGAGGGCCTTTCTTCTAGTTGTTATGTAAAGCATCCAAGCCTACTTCCCTGGTTCTCCCAGGGAACTCTATAAACTGCCTGCTCTTTTTTTTTTTTTTTCCAAATTGAAACATAGTTGACTGAGCATGCAGTCACTCTCTCTGACTTACATTAGTTTCAGGTATGAGTGTGAGTCTGCTAAGCCGCTTCAGTCATGTCCGACTCTTTGTGATCCTATGGACTGTAGCCCATCAGGCTCCTCTGTCCATGGGATTCTCCAGGCAAGAATGCTGAAGTGGGATGTCATGCCCTCCTCCAGGAGATCTTCCATTAAGGACCAAACCCGAGGCTCCTGCGTCTCCTGCATTGCAGGCAAATTCTTTCACCACTGAGCCACCAGGGAACCCCCAGTTTCAGGAATATGGCATAGTAATTTACTTTTTTTATAGAATATGCTTCATACAGTTATTATAAAATACTGACTATATTCTCTGTGTTGAACATTACATCCTTGTAACTTTTTTTTTACCTAGTAATTTACACCTCTTAACCATCTTCTTCTCTCTTGCAACTTAACCCAACATCGTTCCCCTCTGGCAGGCACTAGTTTCTTCTCTGTATCTGTGAGTGTGTTTCTGTTCTATTTGCACATTTGTTTTGTCCCACTTACAAGTGAAAACGTGGTATTTGTCTTTGACTTATTTCTATGTTGTCGCAAATGGCAAAATTTTGTTGTTTTTTATGGTGGAGTAATATTTACATCTTTATCCATTCATTTGTTGATGGACACACGTTGTGATTAATATTCAGAAGTCTATTGCATTCCTATATACTAATAGTGAACTATCAGAGAAATCGAGAAAATAATCCTATTTACAATAGAGTCAAAAGAATAAAATACCTAGGAATAAATTTAACCAGGGAGGTGAAAGCCCTGTACTCTGAAAACCATAAGACATTGATGAAGAAAACTGAAGATGATACAAATAAATGGAAAGATGTCCCACTTTCATGGATTGGAAGAATTAGTATTGTTAAATAAGTCATATTACCCAAACCAATCTACAGATTTAATACTGCTATTGCAGTATTAAACAGTCACTAAGTCATGTCTGACTCTGCGACCCCAAGGACTGTAGCCTGCTAGGCTCCTCTGTCCATGGGATTTCCCAGGCAAGAATACTGGAGTGGGTTGCCATTTCTTTCTCCGGGGGATCATCCTGACCGAGGGATCAAACCTGGCTCTCCCGCACTGCAAGCAGATTCTTTACCACTGAGCCACCAGGGAAGCCTAGATACTAACTTTCAATACAACCTTTTTGCTTAAATTAGCCAGAATGGATTGTTTTGCCTGGAATTAAGATCATTGAAGTTACCATCTTCCAACTTCTTGTGATCTTTGAATCATTCAGAAAATCCTAAAGCCATAGGTTTTATTTAATTTTGTTTTGTACATCCTGACAGAGAGTACTATTAGCATTGAAGATCTACCATGAGCCCTATAGTAGTATCAGAAAATTAGCAAATCCCATGCAGTAATTTTAATAACCAATCAATCAGATATGACATATTCATATTTACTTTCAGTAAAAGCTTTAATGTTAATATTGATAGTGTTAAGCAATAAAAGTCTCATTATTGATAACAAAATGCTTTAACTATTAAAAAACAAATTATGATTTACTTTAAAACTTTCATCTTTATTTTCCTTTTGACATTTCTGTTTTGGGGGAAATGTTTTACAAGGGATATATTTTACAGTAATATGCATATGTAATTTTTATTCTGGGGGGTTTTGTTTTGTTTTGTTTTTGGCCACACCATGCAGCTTGCAAGATCTTAGTTCCCCTACCTGGGTTGCACCCTTGGCAGTGAAAGCACAGACCCCTAACCCGTGGACCTCCAGGGAATTTCCAATTTTTGAATACTTATTTTGGAAATAGGTGGCAAAATATTTTTACTGATTAGTATGTATGATAAAAAAAATTTGCAAGCCACCGCTGTCAATTTAATGTATGTATTCTTTTTTCTTTTTTTTTTTGCTTTTGATCATTTTTTTTCATTTTTTAAAACTGAAGTATAGCTGATTTGCAATGTTTTGTTAGTTTCAGCTGTACACCAAATTGATTCAGATTCTTTTCCACTGTAGGTTATTACAAGATATTGAATATAGTTCCCTGTGCTATACAGTAGGTCCCAGGTGTTTATTTTATATATAGTAGTATATATATGTTAATCACAAACTCTTAATTTATCCCTCCCCCTTACTTCAACATATTTATTCTTAAAGAGATGTTTAAAAATTAGATATTCTAGATGTTAAATTTTAGTTTTAAATTAAATTTTAGATATCAAAAATATGTAATCTAGTAGTCTGTGAAATGTTCTGATGGCAGAAATCTTTCATTGAAGAAAGCCCCAATAACTAAAACAAACAATATCTTTGGTAGGGTTCCCCATCTGCTCCCTTCCTGAAGGGCTCAGAAAAGCACTATTTGCAGACCATTGATATGCTAATCCTTTCTCTTTTTATAGATTAGGAAACTGAGGCCCAGAAAGGGAATATCTTGACCAAGATGATTTCTCTATTTGATGACTGAACTGGAGCTCAATCCACATTTCCTGAATCTCTGTTTGGCCAAAAGCCTTCCCACCACATTACATTACTTCACGGAAATGCTAGATTCGAAGAAGTTTCATGAGGCTTTCTAATTTGCGTTTCTTCTCTGGTTCTGAGATGTTGAAAGATGTTTGCCAGGGTCCTGGGAGTATTTGAGAAGCTGGGGAGACCTACCCACCCCACCACCCTCACTTGTACTTCCTTGCAAGGATTATCATGTAAAAACACTTTTAATATGTTCACCATGCATTTTGTTTCTGCTTCTTTTTTCCCTGTTGGCTTTAGTCAAAAGAATCTGGTTTGAATGCTCAGCCAAACACTTTGAAAAGATCCAATCACAGTCACTCTGTCATCAGATAGAAGCACAGCATCACCCGAACCTCTGGGTTTCTTGTTCACACATGTGGATTCTAACCAACAAAGGAATAAGCTGTAACAACTACAAGCAAATATCTCTGAACTTCACTGAGATTGATAACAATGGTAATAAAAATAGTCTTTTCCATGATGAACACTACCAGTAAGTCAATAGTTAAAAAGGGATCATTTTTAGAGTAACCAATGCATTAGCTCTTGTCAATGAGATTTCTTTTGGCAGTAATATATTCTGGGGATTAAGTTAAACCAAATGTTTGTAACAACGGCAATGTAGTCATGTTAACAGTTAGGATTATCATCTTGGTGGATATTTACTGTAGTTACATTCAAATTTACCCTTTATTTTACCCCTCTGGACACTGTTTGATCATTTTCATCTCCTTTTGATAAATTCCATTTTAGATTAAAACCAACAGAAAGCATCCTTTAACATTTTAAAAGCCTTGCCGTTTATTTTCTTTTAAAATGTTTATACTTTTTTTCCCCTCTTTGAGCTGCTGCTCACCCTGCTGCCTTCACAGTGATGAGGGTAAGCTGTGAGAGCCCTGCTTGAGAAAGTTCTTTAAGTTCCTTGGCTGCATTTGACACTACTTGGTGCTCTTAACTTTCAATCCGAGCCGTAGCTGAACACCGCATGCATCTTTTCTCGTTTCCCTTTGATGTCACATCTGTTCCCTGCCACTTGGTCACTTCATGGCAGTACAGGTAAGAGGCCCCATGTTGCCTCTGTAAACTAGGCAACTTAGTTGTCTGGTTGCTGTGCTTAGAGGGAGCTGGCGTAGAAAGCCCCATCCATAGATGACTTTACCTACAGCTAGCCTTCTGTTGCCTCCTGTGGCCCTGGCCAACTCCTGGGCTCACAATTCAACAAGACGAGGAACTTTCTCAAAAGCATCTTGCTGCTTACAGGACTTTTTCTAAAATTGTTCTGTCATAATATTTTTGTTGACTGGTGTTTTAAAAATTCTCTGTAGCTCATTAGGCCGTAAGTGACACGTTGTCATGTTTTTAATCCATAAAATGGGTGGAGGAGGGTAACAGGGAATTTACACTTTCAGTGGCTTTGCTGTTGTTTGGTTTTACTGCTTTTGACCATATACACACAAGGGTGACGTTTAGTCCTCCACATTGAAAGAGAAGAGAGAAGCCCATGAGCCCCCTCAGGGTGTCTGTGACCCAGGTGCTTTGAGAGACCCTCCTAGAGCTGTGCTGTGCTGGTGGGTGTCACGGTCACTCTCTCAGCCCACCTCACCACAATGAGCTCAGAGAACCCCAGGACAAATGCTTGCAATGATGGCAATGTCCTCATGTTAACAGTTAGGATTATTGTCCCAGTGAATACTCACTGTAGTGACATTCAAATTTACCCTTTTGGACACCGTTTGACCAGAGGAGCAGGAAAACTTTGTTCTTTCCTCGGTTGTTCCCAGGCCACCATGCAGCCACGAGCTGTTCACTGCCTTCACTCCTTCCACTAACCACTCAGTCCCCAAGTGTGAACTGATGGTCCATCTTCCTGTGACACAGTGGTTTTCAACCACAGTTGCACCTAAATCACCTACAAAGCTCTTGGGGAATTCCCTGGTGGTCCTGTGGTTAGGACTCTGCACTTTCACCACAAGGGACCAGGGTCCAATCCCTGGTTGGGGAACTAAGATACCACATGCAGAGAGGCGCTGCCAAGAAAAAAAATTTTTTTAATAGAATTTCCCTTTTTAAAAAATTTTCATTAGTGTCTCTCCCCACTTTCACAATACTCTAGTGAAAACACTATTATCAAATTCAGCTTTACTGTCCAAACCTCTCTGCGATATCTAAAAAGAACTTCAAACTTAATATGTCTCCAATTTTTTTTTCTAACACCACAAAATAATCTGGTCCTTCTGCAGTCTCCCAATGTCATTCAGCGCAACATCATTCACTCAGTTCAAGCCTTGATTGTTCTCTTTCTCTCATATACTATGCATAATTCATCAATGCTTTACTGGTTGTTCTTCCAAAAACATCCCCCTGAATCCATTCACGACTCTCCATCTCCTATTATTCCAGCCCGTTCACCAACAATCTTCACTGGCTCACCAGGACTTAGCCAACATCCTCCTGACAGCCTTCCTCCTCACTCTTACCTCACGACATCCATGTTCTACACAACAACATATTTGTTTAAAAAAAAAAAAACACACACAGATGAGATCAGGTCATGTCCAATAGCTTCCCACTTAGAATAAATCCTCTTTCCTAAGGCCTGTCTGATCCGACCCTTGCCTAACTCATCAAACCTCATCTCAGATCACTCCTCTCACCACCGCCACCTGTGCTCCCGCAGTGGGGGCTCATGTACATTCCCTCGCCATCCCGTGCTGCAGAAAAGTCTCCAAGTCTTCATTTCTTCCGGGTCTCCTCAAATGTCTACCTCCTAGAACATCTGTTGTTCAGTTTCTTCTCGGCTCAGCTCAAAAGTCACTTCCTCTCTCTGACCATTCAATGTGAAGCAGCCACCACCCAACCCATCACTTCTTTTTACAGTATGCAGTTTTCTTTCCTTCAAGACACTTGTAACAAATGAAAGGATTTTAGTTGACATCTCAAGACAGGTAGAGCTGCTTTTAAAGGTAATCTCCAAGGATTAGTTCAGTAAGAAAAAGCCTTTGGGAAAGATAAATTCTGAGAAAGTCTAAAAACAATACCTCATTTTTGAGGATAGTGCCTAGATTTCACAGGTACTACTAGTTCCCTTTCTCTGTGTGGTGTTTGTTTTTTTTTTTGAGGGGGGTGGTAATAATTTTATTTATTTATTTTTGGCTGTACTGAGTCTGTTGCTGTGTAGACTTTTCTCTAGTTACAGCGAACAGGGACTACTCTCCAGCTATGGTGTATAGGCTCCTCATCGTGGTGGCTTCTCTCGCTGCAAGAGTACAGGCTCTAGGGCATGTGGGTTTCAGTACTTGCAGCCCCCAGGCTCTAGAGCACAGGCTCAATACTTGTGGCTCACAGGCTTAGCTGCTTCACAGCACGCAGGATCTTCCCAAAGCAGAGATGGAACCTGTGTCTCCTACGTTGGCAGGCAGATTCTCCACCACTGAGCCACCAGGGAAGCCCCCTTCCCTTTTTTTCTTTTTTCCCCCCTTTTTTGATATTTATGTATTTCTTTGGCTGCATCAGGTCTAAGTTGCAGCATGCAAGATCTTCAATCTTTGTTGCAGCATGGGGACTATTTCAGTTGCAGCATATGGGATCTAGTTCCCTGACCAGGGATCGAACCCAGGCCCCTTGCTTTGGGAGCCCAGACTCTTAGCCACTGGATCACCAGGGAAGTCCCTTACTGGCTTTCTTGAATGTCCTTTGGAAAAGTTTGGAGTTTTGTGAGTATAATCACTAATTTAGCTCTAGCTCTAACATCTGAGCTCTTTGACTAAGTCATATGGCCCAAAGAAGGCTGGATCCTGTATTCTACATTCCTCTGTCTCAACCAAAAGCCACCAATTCAGGGGACTTCTTGTTTCTTTTTTGTAAATTTTTATCCTATCATCACCTACGACTTGGAGCAACTTTAGTGACGACCTAAGTATTCTGGTCTTTACTTCTCACAGTGGAGAAGTCCTTCTATGGTTAATTTAAGAAGTGACTACTTTTCCACTAAACTTCTTTTTGAGAAAAGGGCATTAGTTTGGCCTCCTTCTGAGTGATAACATCATTTGTGCTTTCAGAAACTAATTGGGAGATGCCCATTTTGAATTCTTTCATACTCTTGATGAATGAGAAATATACATGTATAATTCTCCTTTATTGTTGATGGGAGTTAAAAAACACATGTGTTATGGAATAAAGTTTTCTTGCTCCGCTATAATAATACCTAGGTTAGGGTTTTATTTTTTCTTTCTGACTTCAGAAATTCTGAAATCAGTGCTCGTTACAATAATCATCACCATCAGCCTGATCTGTCCCCTGGAGAACAAGTCAGGGCCTAAGGAAATGCATTTTTATCTAGGACGATGATGAATTTTACCTGAGGCCCAGTGTAGCCTCTCAAGGAGACAAATTTGATGACTGACACTGGCAGCTGTTAATATATTGAATTCCTAAGTCAGAATTATTGTTTTAAGTGTTTTCTGAGTGAAACCATATTCAAAAGAATCTGAAATTTCAATCTCATGTTGAAAAGTCTTTACAGGTCCCACATATGAAATGGAAATAAGAAAAATGTGGAAAAAATATGAGAAGTTTATTAAGCAAGGAAGGTAATTTCAGCAGTCACCCATATTACAGAGAAGTGGAAATCAACCTCTGCTTCCCACTTTGGGGGTTCCCTTTAAAATAACATGCAATAGAATGGCTGGGGAGGAGGGTAAATGCCAGAGTGAGAGCAGATACTGTAAGTGGTTTACAGAGTAAAACCATAAAATCTCAGGACTGAAACAGATCTGAGACTTCAATCCCATTTTTAAGCACTAGAGTGAAACTTTTCTTTGTACCAAGCATTAGGTATATTCAGGGTTCAGAAGTAAGGGCCTGGGTTTTATCTTTAAAGAGATCATGGTTCCCTACTGGGACTATCAGTCAAGATGCAATTCTATCAGGATGGCATTTAGTTACATCCAAGTGAAAAATCCACTTACAGTGGGTAAACTAAAGACGGTAGTATTCTGGGCTTCCAGTGGTGGTCTGGTGGTCTGGACTACCTGGTGGGCTACTGGTTTAGAATCTGCCTTACAATGCAGAGAACACTAGTTTGATCCCTGGTCCAGGAAGATTCCCACATGCCTTGGGGCAACTAAGCCCGTGTGCCACAACTACTGAGCCTGCATGCTGCAACTGCTGAAGCCCAGGCACAAAGGGCCCATGCTCCACAACATGAGAAGCCCCTGCGATGGAAGCCTGCGTACTGCAACTAGACAGGAACCTCCGCTTGCCACAACCAGAGAAAGCCAGCACAGCAATGAAGACTCAGGGCAAACAAAAATTTCTTAAATAAAATATATAAAATAATTTTTTAAAAGAATAGAGGATTGTGTTCCTCCACAGTTAGATCCAGAGATGGGCAGTTCAGAATTACCCAGGCTCATCCAGGCTCTAGTTCCAAATACACCCACCTTCACTAACATAGGGCTTGTCACTCAAGGCTGCCAAGTAGCAGCTTTATCTCCAGCCTCATGCCTCCTTTCAAGACAAAGGAAGGAGAATGAAGAGGAGAGAGAAAGCTGCCTAAATTAGGAAAATAAAGCTTCTCCTGAAAATCTCAGGTAGACAACTCATTATGTCTCCTGGTCAGAATTGTGCAGCAAGGTCACCTCTACCTGCAAAGTGGTCTCAAAAGGCAAGTATTTAACCTAGGCATATTGCCCCTCCAAACAAAACAAGGATTCTGTTGTAAGAAAAGAGAGAATAGGGGCTGGTTGGTGATAAGTAGTGTCTGCCACAGACTAACAAGTATATTGACAATTATACTAGAGAGTGGTTTGTACATAATAAATTTTGCAGAACACAAGACTATCTATCCTCCCATTAGGTGAAATGTTGAGCAGGGCTTCTCTGAGGAAGTAATGTTTGCACTGAATTTCAAAGGGAAAAGGAAATTGTCAGAGTAGACAAAAGCAAGGATTGTTTCAAGACAGGGACTAAGAGGGTTAAGTGGGCATGGAAAAGTGGTCATTTATCAGAACATTTTCAGTTGCCACTGACAGAATGACAGCTTACACCAAAAGTGCAGAAGTAAGATTTCAGTTATGGCTGACTCCAGTAGCCCAGATGATGTCACCAAGACTCAATGTCTTCTCTTTTTTCTTCTCTTTGATTCTGCAACGATCAGTAAGCATCTCCAGGCTTATGTCCCATCCTATCAGCAGTTCCAGAAGTTCCAATAAAGTTATGACTATGCATCTCATTGGAAGAACTTTGGACGTGCGTCCATAACTCTGACCAATCACTGTGGACAGGAAAACAGGACATGCTGATTGGGCAAGGCTGGGTTCCATGTTCAACTCAGAAGCCCTACCCAAACCATTTGAATGAGGAGTGGGAAAGAAGATTCTTTAAGGGAAAAGCGGAAGTAAATAAAGCAGACCGAAGTAGTTAATATCTCTGCTGCTGCTGCTGCTAAGTCGCTTCAGTCGTGTCCGACTCTGTGCGACCCCAGAGACGGCAGCCCACCAGGCTCTGCCATCCCTGGGATTCTCCTGGCAAGAACACTGGAGTGGGTTGCCATTTCCTTCTCCAATGCATGAAAGTGAAAAGTAAAAGTGAAGTCGCTCAGTCATGTCCGACTCGTCGCGACCCCATGGACTGCAGCCTACCAGGCTCCTCTGTCCATGGGATTTTCCAGGCAAGAGTACTGGAGTGGGGTGCCATTGCCTTCTCCAGTGAATGGCTCTAACAGAGAGCAAATTACATTAGTGATATTTAGAACGTGTAAGGCATAAGGTGTGAGAGAACAACTGACTTTTGGTGAGGGCCAGGAAAGACTCTGAAATGACACTGTAATTCAGGCTTAAGTGTCTTTGTATGATGTTAGTACTAAGCAACCTGGTGACCGTACATATAAAACCTGGGTGGAGATGAGGTGGGGGGAGCGGGGCTGAGAAGGTTAGAGGCAATAGTAATAATAAAGAACAATTATATTTCCTAGCAAGTGAGGGAAAAGAGACATCAAGCAGCAGGAAATACAGGTCTAAAATTTAGAACAGATCACTGAACTGAAGATACTGATTTCCTTCAATCCTCAGGCCCATTAAAAAAATACATTTACTTAAAATGCAAAGGACTCTGGTTTTGAAATTTTCCAGACCACATCCTGCCTCAGTTGTTTCTGTCCCACCTCAGTTGCCACTTTCAATTCTGCAGTGTTTCCTTGCCTCTTCCTCTGATATAATTAATATCTTCAAAACACTGAACCAAAGGGTTAAATTAGCCACAGTTTCAGTAAAGATTGGACTCTGCAGCTACAATGAAAAAATAACATTTAAATATTTGAACCTACAAGAAGCCAATAAGCTGTCTATAAGTCAGGTTTAATTAATGTGTAGCATTTGTGTACTCCAAAACTGAATGAATAAATCTTCAAAGCCAAATTAGTATTTTAAAATATGAGTTGGCCAATACGAGTCAGCATACAAGCAGAAATATTTCCATTCTGAATCAACACGAAGATTTACAAACTTCAAACAGCATTTCTCGTACACAAATTTGGTCTTTCGGCTACAACCATGGTAACAGAGATTTAGTGACCTGATTTCAAAAGAATACAAAAGGTTTTTTTAAAATATCTTTTAAATCTACATTAGCTATATTAATCCCTTAAACTGGAAGTAATTTTATTTTGAATATATCTCTGGAGGTATATGTAATTGTCAGCAGCTCAATAAAACCACTCTTACATATTGATAGAAATATTACTCAAAATGGATAAGAGATCTAATTTTTATGTATGTTAACAACAGATTATTCTGAAAGTAGACCAATAAACATGGTCTGTAATAGACATTGTGAGATGTCTAGCCAACAATCATTCTTCCCTTTTCTCTTCTCTTGTAGAACTTGGTTGCTTACAGGTCTCCCAGACAGTCGCTCACTCATATCCATCTGTTTGTGACCCCATGGACTGTAACCCACCAGGCTCCTCTGTCTGTGGGATTCTCCAGGCAAGAATACTAAAGTGGGTTTCCATTCCCTTCTCCAGAGGATCTTCCTGACCCAGGGATCAAACCTGGGTCTCCTGCATTGCAGGCAGATTCTTTACCATATAAGCCACCAGGGAAGCCCTTCCCAGGTAGCATTAGTGGTAAAGAAGCTGTCTACCGATGCAGAAGACACAAGTTTGGGAAAATTCCATGGATGGAGGAGACTTAGGGGGTGGTGGGGGGGGCGGTGGGCGAGAGAGAGAAAGAAGTTCCTCACTCTTAAAAAGAGGCACCCTTAAGAGAGAGACCATTTATTATCTCAATAACCACCTAGTTAGCAGGAGAGACACTGTTGAGCCACTAAGTCAATCTTGAACCTGCCATACTGGCAGACTTTTAGGTAAGATAACATTCTCTCTCTGTTTTTTTTTTTTTTTTGTCTTAATAATTGGGAGCTGGGTTTTATGTTACTTCTTGCCAAAGGGTCCTGTTATTTTTTTACACTATTAAAATATTGAGAGATTAAGAGAAATAATAGCAAAAAAGTTACATGACTTTTAAAAAGCAAAATACATTTTCCTTCTAGGAATTTACTTTCAGAAACATTCATGTCCTATGCAGAGAGATATATTAAGGTTCAGATTTGTTCACTGAAGCATTGTTTGTACTAGCAAAAGAGGGAAAATGTAAATGTTCTTAAATAAGAAAGTGGCTAGAGAATTCTCTGGAGGTCGAGTGGTTAGGACTCAGCATTTTCACTGCTATGGCCCAAGTTCAATGCTTGGTCAGGGAACTAAGATTCCATGGTGTGGCAAAAAAAAAAGTGACTAAATTTTTTTTAAAAAATGAAATAATGTCATTTGCAGCAACATGGATAAACCTAGAGATTATTGTACTAAGTGAAGTAAATCAGACACAGAAAAACAAATATCATATGATATCACTTATACATGGTATCTAAAAAAATGATACAAATGAACTTATCTACAAAACAGAAAAAGACTCACAAAAATAGAAAAAAATACATATCTTAATTACTTTCCTGTACACCTGAAACTGACCCAATATTGTAAACCAACTGTACTTCAATCATATATACATAAGGTACATAGTCTCTGGCTTTGCAGATTCAAAAATTTAATCTCCACAGTGCACCAGAGTTTTCAGACTCAAGAAGACTACTTTATGACAACCACACAGGGGACTGATATGGGAATCATAATGCGATTTATTTATTTAAATAAGAACTATGACCACAACACATAAAAGAATGCTCATTTTGGCATGCCCTGTACTTTCCCTGTTCGCAATTAATATTTAAATCATATTATAACCGGAAGGTTGCTTGGTGAGCCGTGAGGAATTTGAGCTAAGAGAGTTATTTGTATGATTCAACCCTGGATTTTGATAGTCTAATTCTGTCCTTTTCAATTTCTGTTTTTTATTAGAGGATGGATACATTTTCAGGAAACAGTCTTATGGAGCACATATGTAGATATGTAGGTATATATATACTGCTGCTTCTCTCTCTCTCTCTGCTCTGATTGAAACTCTGGTAGTCTACCCAGAGCACACATACTCAGCCACACCTTCCTCTTCTGGAAGGAGCCAGAAGAGGAGCTGGGAGAAGCATTCTGAGGAAGGAGACAGCACTTGCGGAGACACAGAACCATGAAAAGATGTGCCACGTTCTATGAAGGTCAAGTGGTTAGTTAAGATTGCTATGCCCCAGTAGGATTAAGCCCTAGCTGCCACAGTTGCAGTCGGCTTGATAACAGACCTTTTGGCTGCTTTCTCTTCCTTGTTTCACATCCCATTCCCCTATCCTGGGTCCTTCACCTCTCAGATAAATTACTTGTACTCCAATCTTCATTTCAGCATCTGTTTCTGATGTTGAAACCCAGACTAAGACATTAGGCCACTGTAGGTGAGTATGAAAAAGGTCTAAATAAGGCAAGGAACCCGGAGACAAAGGAAGTGAATGGGATATACATTCAGAAGATGTTAAAACTATTCACCAAGTAAAGGAATAGAGGTGAAGAAAGGGGGTTTGAGGAAAGATGATAGGCTCAGAGTTGAATATGCTGAGTAGTGGAGGTGAGAAGTAGGATGTTGGACGTTATCAGCTGGAGCTCAGAAGACTGGCCTGAGATAGAGATACATACTTGATATAGTGGACGTTGATCATTTTTGTACTTGGTATCTAAATCTCCTTCCTATTTTGGAAATATAAAATGAATGGAGGCAAGAATCAGAGTAATCAGCAAAGGAACAGATTTCCTCTCCCACCACGATACAGACATGTGGCCGGGGCTTGGCCGATCAGGTGCCCTGAGCTGGGATGTTTTTGCACATTGAGGGGATGGTGCCTACAGCCCAGGGCAGTCTGACTATTCAGAGCGGACAGGTAGAACTGAGAGTCCAGGGCAGCAGAAGAGGTTTCTGGAGGGATGGCAGCACCAATGAGGTCCTCTCTTCTACACTTTCTGCCAGTGACTGTAGGGGAGGAACCCAAGAATCTGTGCTAGTTTACATCACGGTAGGAACTGCAAGTCAAATTCCATCTTTGTTTTTTGAAAAAGGACCAATATTCTTTTTCTTAAGATGAGAGGTAAGTACATGAATGCTTGTTTTATTTGTTTTTTTGTAAGCATTCCTATGTATTTTAAACACACTTTTGTACATACATTTCACAGTAGATTTTTCAAACAGAAAAAGGTTTTGAGCAGAAGTAGCAATGTAGAAATTATGTTAAAGGGTGAAAAGGATATAATGTCTTGGATTTGCTTTGAAATAAAGGAGAAAATGAAGATTCACAAAACGTTGATAACTGTTGAAACTGAGAGATTGGTATGGTAGAGCTTGGGACACTTGTTTATATTTTTACATGCTTGGAAATCTGCCTAATTACAAAATCAAAGTATGACAGAGTCTGGAAGACAAATGAGAAGCGGGGAGAGATGATGTAGAAGCATCTCCAGGACAAATGGAGGAGAACCAACGCTCAGAAATAATCCAGAGGAAACCCAATGCCTCACGTGTTAAAAATGACCAATGCCCAGATTTTAATCAATCTCAATTTAGAAACCTGGCAACTGATTAAACTTTGTTGATTCAGAAAACTAAAGCCAGAATATCTGAAGACTTGAGTCACCATCTGCCCCAATTCACTTTCCAGAAATTCAGACTCCCCAGATCTCAGATTCCCCACTCACCTGTGTACCACCAGGGGTTCTTTGGTAAACTATGGCTGTTATTCCCCCTCATTGTTAGATAGTGTCACTCTGGATTATTAATTCTACTTTTCTTCTCCCAAAGCTGAGAAAACCTTTTTCTGCAAATGGATTTCTGATCTTACTTGCCAACCTCGGAGAGCCAGGACTTTAAGATACCATTTTATTTCCCTACTCTTTATGCTTTACAGAACCATCTCCACCCCACCCCCACCTCCATCCCTCAGAAGAGAAACTTGGAATGCATTTTCCAAGGGCTGGCTGGAGGGTATTTGAGTGACACCATCCTGGGCCACTAAAAAGAACCAGCTCCCAGGGGTGAAATGAAATCTCTGCTTTTCCAGGATTCCTCCCCTCCTGTTGAGTCTCAAACGTCTGGGACACACTGCCTCATCCAACATTATTCACCCTTTTATCCCGGTGTCCTAAAGGGAATTTGATCAAAAGCAAATCTCAGAATATAAACCGGCCTCACCTGAAAATTTTATTACAAGTACGTTGTTTGTTTGTTCGATGCAGATTGGGGAAGGATGGTGGAAAATCAAGAACTATGGGAAGACGATGGTCCTCACAGCTCCTCCACTGCGGGCTGCTTTCCAGTTGGTGCAACAGGAGATCTGGGGCCTGTGTTTGCTTTTCTTGGCATTCGCAGAGGTGGTGTCTGTAGCTGAAGACACTGGGGCTGTTGCCAGAAGCCCTGCTGGAGCTAAGACTGTGTGATTCCAGGTTCCAAGATCTCATCTGCTCACAGCAATGGGGAACATTTTGATCTTGGCAAACGCTCTCATGCCAGAACTCCATGTCCACCCGACTCTTCTCCCTAATTCTCTGACCCCAAGCAAACCCGCGGAGTGACCTCTGGACACACACAGCTTGGCAGCACCACTGTCTCTGAAATTCCCATATCTCCCCAGGGAACTTACCACAATGGACACAAACATGATGACAAACTGCTAGTGACTTGGCAGCACATTAACCAGAGGTCCTTCCCTGGGAGCTGCCCCCACAGACGCCCCCAAGGTGGATGCCTACCTCAGACACTGAATGCTTCTGCCATGCAAATTAGTACAGCCTGCACAAAATCATAAAAATAAATGCATCCCTTGAAATGGGTGATACGATCCCCTTCTGTAGGCCTATTCCTGGTCAGTAACATTAGGATGTGTGTTCCCTACCCATGCCTGAGCCAGAGCCCCGCTGTCACTCTGCCCCCTCCAGAAGGAACACTGCAAGCGGTCAGTCTCTAAAGTCCTCCACACTCAGGCTCCCCATTTCTCACCCCAGCCTCTGCCTCCCAGGTGCCTGAGCCTCCAGTCACTTCCTGACCGTTACCCTTCTCCCACACCCCACGGGAGTCCTTTCCATGCTCACCCCCATGCACCTCATTTCCACCCACTCCCATATTCAAGGGCAGGAGTCTGCTCCTCCTGCCTTTCCTCAGGCTCTGAGCTGCTGTTTATCAACAATCCATAGCCAGGAGAGAACACAACAGAGCCCCATATATTCACTCTTTCCTGGCTCTCACTTCCACAGGAACAGCATATTCAGATCTTTTATCCCAATCCCTTAGCCTTTTTCCTGGATACAAAACAGAGAGCTTAGAGTTTGGGGTCAACGGTGTGCTTTTAGTTGAGAAACAGTCTCCATTCATCTGATAGAATCTTTTAAAGTAGTAGGTATTGAGTTTTACTGGGCTTCCCTGGTGGTTCAGCTGGTAAAGAACCCACCTGCAATGCGGGAGACCTGAATTCAATTCCTGAGTTAGGAAGATTCCCTGGAGAAGGCAACAGTTACCCACTCCAGTATTCTGCCCTGGATAATTCCATGGACTATATAGTCCATGGGGTCGCAAAGAGTCAGACACGACTGAGTGACTTTCACTTTCACTGAGTTTTACTAAGTAGCTGGTAAGTACTATCTGATTCGGTCCTTAGTATTAATACCACCCTTTGAAGATAAAGAAATTGTTGTCCAGAAAGATTAAGTTGCCAAAAATGAGACAACTATCAAATGATGAAAAGTGAAAGTCGTTCAGTTGTGTCTGATTCTTTGCGACCCCATGGACTATACAGTCCATGGAATTATCCAGGCCAGAGTACTGGAGTGGGTAGCCGTTCCCTTCTCCAGGGGATCTTCCCAACCCAGCAATGGAACCCAGGTCTCCCACAATGCAGGCGGATTCTTTACCAGCTGAGTTTGAGCTTAAGCATTCTGAGCCCAGAGCCCAAGATTTTAATAGAAAAGTATATGGTTTCTCAGCCCCTAGCAGCAACCCCTCTTTTAAAATTTCGTCTCTCTTTTACAGTACCCCTGGCCCAGGTCACCACTGTCCCAACTTTAAGGACAGTTTGTCAGCCTGTACTCCATAAGGTTAACCAGAAGTGACCCCTTTACCTTTTTCCTTGGCCATCACTCTGGGGCTCCTCTCAGCTTACTTGCTCTAATTCCTCTAATACCCTAGTGTCAGGATACTTGGGCTACAAGAATCTAAACCCCTAACTCAGGCTGGCCTAACTGACTGCGATATTTATTTTATATCGTAGAAATTGTTCAAGGCGGACCGGACTTCAGGGCTGCATGACTGAGCATCTCAACAACACCATCAAGATCCAGGGACCAAGGTTCTTTCCGTCTCCCCACTCTGGAGACCTATCAGAGGCTGGCTGCCCTCAAGAGTTCAGGGTGGCTGCTAAAAGCACTGGCCCCGCATACTCTCTTGCTGTTGTCCTAGCGCCAGTGAGGGCAGGAACTCTCCTCCAGCCATATCTGATTGGATCAACTCCCCACCCCTGGACCAATAACAGGCAAACACATAAAGTAATTGGCTTAAACCCAGATTCCTGAGCCAATCCTTAGCAAAGAGGATGGGAGTATCATAATTGGTCGAGATCATTCAAAACTCAGTAGGAGCTCGCTTTTCCCTGCCTGGGGAGGAAGTGGACACTTTCTGGCTTCTGTTGAGGAGGAAAGGGAGATGGTTGCTGCAACCACTGATTTTACAGTTTGTCCATCAGGGTCAGTGCAGATAGCTTTGCAGTTTGCACATTGTTCAAGGCACCCAGACAGGGGAGGGAATGGGGGCTGCTCTGCTCACCAAGCTGTGCACCTTGGGGTCTGCTCCCAGGCAGGGGGCGTCCCCTCACCTCCAAATACCACCAGAGTCTCCTTGTGTTCACCAAGTCATATGCCCACAGGGTTGTGAACTCCCAGAAGTGCCTTTTTCTAATTTGCACAAAGATACCTGTGGTGGTGATACCTCAGATTCCCCGTTAAGAAAGGACCAGCTGTCCAGGTGTGAGGAGCGCAGTTAGCTGACTGCCTCCAACTGTCAGCTCCTCCAAAGTCTGCCTCAGCTTTCTAGGGGAGCTCATGTTCCTTTCCATGCGGCCCAAAGCCAATCACTAAGCAAGATAGCAGTTCAAGGGCCCAGTCATTCCTACTCAAAACAGAACTGCTCTAACTGGCATTTCTCGTCCTGGAGCTCCGGGTCTGGATGACAAAGGGCTTGTCAGGTCTGTGTCCGGGTCTGATGGCTCCACCTGGCCAGTTCTTCTCTTCTCCTTCTGCACCCATCCTGCCAGCTCCTCAATACGCCTTTTGCACTCCTCACTCTATTTCAGCACCTGGTCCCTAGAGAACGCAACCTGCAGCAGGACCTGTGTGTCTGCCTATACTTTCTGTCTGTACTCTACCCACATATCTTGTACCTCCAGAAGACTTACCCTTCCTCATCTGTACTCCACGGCCCCTGCTAAAATGACTTCTTATCTGCTTTTTGACCTTTAGTTCTTTGACCCTCCCCCATTCGTGGTCCACCATCCACCATTTACTTTCCCTTTCATCACACCTCAGCCTGGACCCTATCTTAACCATGGCTTTGCTAGCACCTGACTTCTCCCCACCCTTAGGCCAATCCCCAGCCCTGGGAAAACTACAGTAAAATGGCCTTTCTTCCTTCCTGCTATGAGGCTACTGAAAATCACGTTTAATGACTTAATGACAAACCCACACTGTCTAACTTTAATTGGGTCCTCAGGGCTGCTCAGTGATTATTTTACTAATCCCTGTAGACTCCTACTGCATGGATGCCAAATGCTTTCCTCTCTCTTGACTTCCTAATGTCCTTTCCTCCTAATTTTTCCTTGCACCCTGAGGATGAACTGTTAACTCTCTTCTTTACATGTTGATCAAGTTTCTAGTCACCAAACTTCCCCTACAGTGGGTATGTGTTGCTTTTACCCCACTCCCAGATCCAGTACATGCAAATTTTCCTTGCAGGAATACCCCCTTTCCCATGCCCAGTTCCTGCAGTTCCAGTGGGCTGGCTCCCACCTCCTCCAAAGGTGGGTATGTGACTCAGGCCTGGCTGCCCAGGGAACAGTAAACACATCAGAGATGGGCATGGGAACAAAGAAAGGCCACCGCAGTGAGAAGCCCATGCATTGCAACCAGAGAGTAGCCCCCACTCTCAGCAACTCTCAGCTCCCCCAAGTGCAGCAACAAAGACTCAGCACAACTCAACATAGAAATGTATGTCTATGTTTAACTGAGTCACTTTGCTGTACAGCAGAAATAAACACAACATTGTAAATAGACTATACTTGAATTAAAAAAAAAAAGTGGTATGTAATATATACACTTTTCTCCATCTTGTTTTTTGTACTTAATAATATATCTGGAAATAGTTTTATTACAACAGTATGTAGAGATAGTCCTCATTCCTTTGCAGCAGCTTAGTACTTTATTTTGTGTATATACCATATTTTATTCAACCATTCTCTAACTGATGGCCGTGTGGGTTGTTTCCAGTATTTCTTTTGCTATTACAAATAGTATTATAATGAACACCACTGTGTGGTCTTTTTTTTTTTCTCTTGGTCAAAAAGTTTTACAAAATATTGTCAAATTTTTCCAAATAGAGATGATGCCATTTTGTTCCCCTTCAAGATATCTCAGTTCTACAGATTTAATTTGTGACTTTCTTTTTGTGAATGAGGTTAAGCAACTTAACATAAGTTGAGGGGAAATGTATATTTCTTTTTCTGTGAACTGTCTGTTCTTATTCTTTACCTATTTTCCTATTGAGTTCTTGGACGTCTCTCAATTTCTAGAAGTTCTTTGGGAATTCAGGCTTTCTTCTGTGTTCTGAGCAGCAAATACTTTCACTGTCTTTTGACTTGGTATGTTATTTTTGCTACAAAGACATTTTTTATGTATGTAGTTGAATTTGTCAAATCTTCTCTTTCAGAGTCTCTGAATTTTGAATCACAGAAAGGCCTTCCCCATTCAGCATTTATAAAGGAACATATCATGTTTCTCCTTGTACTAGCATAGTTTTGGGTTTTTTTAAATTTATTTGGCTGCATCAGGTCTTAGTTGTGGCACACAGGATCTTCATTTCATCATACAGGATCCTTCATTGCCATGCATGGACTCTCTCCAGTTGTGGCGTGCAAGCTTAGTAGTTGCAGGATGCGAGCTCCAGAACTCGGGCTTCAGCAGTTGTGGCACATGGGCTCAGTTGCTTCGTGGCATGTGAGATATTAGTTCCTGGATCAGATTGAACCTGCCTCCCTGCATTGCAAGGTAAATATTCTTAACCACTGGACCACCAGGAAAGTCCCTACTAGCATAGTTTTTTTTACTTTTTTTTTTTTGATCCACTTGGAACATATTTTATTATATATAGTTTAAGGTATTAATCCAACTTCATCTTTTTCAAGTGTTTTCCCCATCAATAACTGTTCAATCCTCAGGAAAACTGATGGGGAAGGCAATGGCAACCCACTCCAGTATTCCTGCCTGGAAAATCCCATGGATGGAGGAGCCTGGTAGGCTGCTGTCCACAGGGTCTCTAAGACTCGGCCACGACTGAGTGACTTCACTTTCACTTTTCACTTTCATGCATTGGAGAAGGAAATGGCAACCCACTCCAGTGTTCTTGCCTGGAGAATCCCAGGGACGGGGGAGCCTGGTGGGCTGCCCTCTATGGGGTCACACAGAGTAGGACGCGACTGAACTGACTTAGCAGCAGCAGCAGCAGCAAGAAAACTGAGGAGTAAAAGTCACCAGAAACCAAGGTCAAAGAGAAAAAAATCATGAAATGCTTAATTGAAGGTTTTCTTGAGGCTGTGATAATGGGAACTAACACTACTTAATTATCTGGCCCAGGTATACAATGCCAACTGCCAAACATATTTATCGAGCTGAACTTGAAGAAATTAAGGCCATGTAGACTGCAGTAAGAATATGAGGGCAAATCATTGATTTCAAAGTAATAATGTATGTACTTCTTAGGCTTGAGTTGAGGAAGTTTCCCTTTCTCAACAAATGCTACAAAACTTTAAAATCTTAATTGACTTTTATTTTTTCTTCCTTTCAAATTCAATTATTTATAAAGGTCCTTAAAGTACTCTGGGTTTAAATTTTATATGCATCCATTTAGAGTTAATATTAGCACTTTGTAAAATGTAGAAGCTTTACAATTACCTAAGTCCCTTTAGCCTTCCCCCTTCTTATGTTGTAGTTGCCATTTACAACATCTACATACATTGAAACCGCCACTAATTTTACATTTTTGCTGTCAATATATATTTTAAAGAATTTATTAGGAAAAACATGCTATTACTTTTACCCAAGAGTATTTGTCCTTCCTTCATTCCCAGTGTTTCAGTTTTCCCTCTTGAATCATTTCCCTTTCACTTGAAGAGCTTCCTTATCATTTCTTTTAGAAAAGGTCTGCGGGCAATGAATTTTCTTAGTTTTCTCCCTCTGAGGATGTCCTTATTTCCCCATCACTTCTGAAGGATATTTTCATTAGATGTAGAATTGTTAGTTAACAACTCTTTTCTTTAAGCACTTGAAAGACGTTATCCCACCGTCTTTTAGGCTCTGTGTAATATGTTTTTTCTGGCTGCTTTCAAAAATTTTTTTCTTTACCTTTGGTTTTCAGCAGTTTGATTATAATGTGTCTGGTGTGGTTTTCTTTGAGTTTATTTTGTAACCTTATGTATTTCACCAAATTGGAAAGTTTTCAGCCATTATTTCTCAAATATTTTTTCTGCACCATTCTCCTTCCTTGTCTTTCTGGGACTGCAGTGGCACACATGTTATGTCTTAAAATATTGTCCTGTAGGTACTAATGGTTTGCTTATTTTTTTTTTAACCTTTCTCTCTCAGTTAGTTTATGCTGGATGATTTCTATTGGTTACTGTTCAGATTCACTGACTCTTTTCTCCATCATCTCAATTCTGCATTGAGCCCATCCAAATTTTTTTTCACAAGTATTTTTCAGCTATGAAATCTCAGTTTGGCTCTTTTGTGTATAATTTCTATTTCTATCCTCAAATTTTCTATCTTTCATTCATTTCAAATGTGTTCAGTTTCCCCTCTTGGCGGAAGATTATAATCACTGCTTTAGTCTAATAATTCCAACATCTGGGTTATCTGCGGGTTCAGATCTGTTGGTTGCATTTTCACTTGAGAATTGGTCCTATTTTCCTGCTCCTTTGTAAGCTGAGTAATTTTGGATTGTATTCTAGACATTTTGAATACATGTTACATTATGAAACTCCAGTCCTATTAGAACCCTCCAAGGAATGTTGACTTTTTAAAATTTTTACAATCAAATAACATGGTTAGATTCAAACTCTAAGCTCTAGCTTTCCTTCAGTCATTAGTTTCCATGTCAGTTCTATTCTCAGATATCTTGCTGTGCTGCTTTGTTCAATGCCACATGTGTGCTTCTCAGGGATTAGTGACCGAATTGTTTAGTAACTTATGTCATAGGTCCCTTTTCAATACCTTTGTTATACAGCTTTGAACCTTTTTGTGCATGCAATGCTCAGGCTCAAGTTATGAGATTCTAATATGTTATTTCATTCCATCAGGTCTAAGAACTAGCTGGTTGTTATAATATAGTCATGAAGTATATATTTTTTTCCATTACTGTCCTTTATGCCATTTGTTGTTATTCGCCTACCAGGTCAACTTAATAGTGATTTATATTTGAATTACAAAACTACTAAAATTAATTTTCTTCTCACTGTTGTTAAAACAATTTTGTTTAAAAATTTTGTTTTGTTTTTCTTAATACCAAAAGCCCCTACAAATGAAGGGCATTCTTCCCCCACCTGAGTCTCATTTCAATCCAATTTTCCTTCTTAGTCTCAATTTATCTTACTTTTACAAAGAACCTTCTTGCCTTTCCATCTCCTCTGAGGATAACAGATGGATTTATCTTTCATTCACCAAGCATTTATCATGTGTTAGATACTGTTCTGGACACTGTTCATTTAAAAAAATATCTATGGACACTGGACTACATAGGTTACCAGAGAAATTAGAGAAATTAAACCTTTGGAATTTTTAGCATAATCAGTTGTCTATTCAAGATTGCTAACTAAAGGATGGCTTAAGGTGAGGAATGGACAGTCTCTTCTCTATGTTCTGAGTTCAGTGAACTCTCAAGACTGAAAGAAGAGGGAGACACCATCAAACAAATCCAAAGTATCTCTAAGAGAAACCAAATTGTTTATAAACTATAATCTCTCAAGTCTTAGTCTTCACATATCATTGCAATTTTACATGTTCCTACTTATGCTTCTCCCTAAGACCCCACAAGTTTTGAAAGGAAAATAAAAGCCGTGAACTCTGAGAAGTACAATAGTATAAACTAATGGTCACAGTCCAAATATCCCACCTTGTTGTCTTTGGGGGAAACGCTTCATATTCAAATTGTTCCCATCTTTTCCACACTGTTAAAGACAATGTGAAACATTTATAAGATAACTAGGCAATAAAATAGTTGTATTGTTCTATGAACAAATCCCCGGTAAGTTTGCTTAGCATAAACATTTTTCACATCAAATAGAATGAGACTTCATTAATGAGATGAGCACAATACACATCTGGTTGAATACCAATTGCTTTTTATAAATACATAATAAAAGTGCTGTAAGAAGGAATATAATTAGTTTGCATGATTCAACCTGAGTTTATTTCCTCTTACTATTTATGTGATCTTGGGTAAATTCTTTAACCTCTCTAAGTCTCTCTTTCCTCAACTATAAATTTTAAAGAACAATGGCTATTATAGTTTGTTGGAATTCAATGCCTAACGTGGCAGATAATTAACATTAGGTGATTATGAATCCAAAATCAGTAAAACTTCTGGAAGAAAATATATGTGTTTCTCAGAAAAGTATCCTTGGGAGAATTTATCCTTAGCAAATTATACATTTTGTTAATTGGATGAAGTAGAAGAATTTCTTAAGATGTCATATAGGACAGAAGAACAAATCTTCCCTTTTAATAAATGTATCCTTACTTCAATATCCAATTCAATTAGATTAGTCTGGATGTTTTTGGAAGGGACCTGACTATAATAATGCATAAAAGTTTGTCTAATAGCTGGCCATGAGCTTTTGCTGATAATGAAATCTGTTTAATTGCTCTAGCAGCTCCTATATTGGCTGCTATGCTAGGGTCACTGGCGAACTCGACCCTCTGGTACTTGGGATACAAGAACATCTTCTGCTGATTGAAGCCTGTACCCTGTGGAAATGTTTTAATGCGATCCTTGAAGCATGTCCTAAGAAATGCTGTCAACACATATTCTTCCTTGTCAGGCCTTTATTTGGTCAGGAATACTCAAGAGCTCTGTCTTTCTGCCTGTGGTTTACCACACTGTCTCCCATTTGCTTTCAGATCTGGTGTAAGCTGTGTTCAATGAAGCAGAGGTGGCTGAATTAGAGAGACATCATCAGCACTGCTCCTCCAGAGAAAACTTTCCATCAGATAAATCACTAAACCAGCTACCATGTTTTGAAGCACAGAAGCCACATCCTTGTACTCTGATCAAGCACTTGCAGAAAAACATGTTCTCAACATAGTGAGTGAAGGGGCATGCCTAACGGACCATGAGGAAAGCTGGAGTTGATCACAAATGCCCAGAACAGAGAATTTTCAAAAGAAGGAAAAGGCAACAATAAAAGGACAACTAATTTATAACTCATGCTATCACAGGTGATTTTTTAAATAACAAAAGTTTTTTCCAGCTACTATTTTATATAAGCTAAAAGGAATGCCATATCTTCCTGGAAAAACAGTCAAACAAAAAGATTATAATTATTCACAGTCCTGATAGCTGTGACTATTCATATTTCATTTCTTTGCTTCAATACATTTATGTTTGTGCATGTTTGTATTTGAAATAAAAAGAAAATGGAAAAAGAAAAAATAAATAAAATGTATGACATAATCCTTAAAAATCTACAACTGCATAACAGACTGTTGTATATTGTAAATTGATAAATTAGGATAAATAGGTATTGGAAAACATAAGAATTTGTCATTACCAAAAGTGTGTTATTTTCATTTGTTTTAATGCATAGGAGTTCCCAAGGAACAAGAAATTGCTGTAATTGTTCAATGATCATCTGACCAACTAAAAATCATAATGACATTTTTTTACACTGTGCTGTCCAAAACAGCTGAAATTTAGAATAAAATTAGGGCTTACAATTCTTTGAATAAGGGGTAGATTTCTTAGAAATGTGGTCATTGGAGAAAAATCTTGATTTCATTAAAGAAATTCTAGTTTTACAGTCTATATTAATCCAAGGGAAAACTTGAAAACCACTATCTTAACACACAGAGTCAGACACGACTGAAGTGACTTAGCAGAAGCAGCAGCAGCAACCTATTTTAACCCATTTGACCCATTTTAATCCACTTGAAGTAAACTGGAATAACTGTACTGCATTTACAATCAATTTTAGGCATTGATTAGTCCTTTCATATTGAGGAGTAACACTGTTAGAGTTGGAACTTTCCTTTGAAATCATAGAACGTTACAGGGAATGAAACTTCTCAACTTCACTGTAATAAGAGCCACACTGGCCTTTCCCTTTTATTCTTCTTCAGTCACTAACGACTACACAGGGCAGGGTATTCCATCCCCAAAAGAGTTCAGAACAGTTTAAGAGTAATAGACCTACATACCAGAACCCTAAGACATTGAACTAGAGAGAGAGAGATGAAAGGATGTTTCTGGACCAAAAAGAAAATAGTCACAACAAAAATTCATGACATGCCTAGAAATAAGCACAAGAAATGTTTTGGGCTCCTGTAAACACAACAATAAAGCTAACAAACAAAAACAATAAACTTAAGACAGACCTCATTCCTAGATAGGAAATAAGCAATTCTCAAAAATTTTCAAATGATACCTATTTAATCTATATGTTTATTCAGAACTCAAACTGTTCATTGTGGTTACCTCCAAGGAGTTGAAGTCTCCCCCATGTAGCGAATGCGCTGCCTGGGACCCTTTTCCAATTGGGATTCCAGATGTGCTGAGACACAGGACTTCCCAGTGTTGATTAAGTCTGGATGTTGGTCAAAACCCAATTTGGTGATGTATTCTTTGCTTTTTATATTTCTCTGTTCTTTTAATGTTAGTGTGTTGAAAGTAAGCTAGATAAATTGTATATAACAAGTAGCTTATTTTGTTAACAAATCCTTTGAGCCTGAGATGAAAGTGGAAACTTTCGGCAAAAAATTAATTGGCACTGTGAGCAGGATTTGTGAGACAGAAAGCCACTCTTTGAGAAAAAAGAGATTAATGTTGATGGGGTTTTTATTCCCAAATGGGAAGATTCACCTTATCGCTCCTTAGCTAGTGAATGAGACGTATTCACTGGATTATGTGAGAATTGGAATCTTAAAGCAGGCCAGACCTTTAGAAGGCTTCTCTGGTAGCTCAGCTGGTAAAGAATCCACCTGCAATGTGGAAGACCTGGGTTTCGATCCCTGGGAAGATCCCCTGGAGAAGGGAAAGGCTGCCCACTCCAGTATTCTGGCCTGGAGAATTCCATGGACCATATAGTCCATGGGGTCGCATAGAGTTGGACACCACATAGTAACTTTCACTTTTCCAAGGAGTTGAGGGCTTCCCTGGTAGCTCAGATGGTTAAGAATCTGCCTGCAACATGGGGTTCGATCCCTGGGTTGGGAAGATCCCTTGGAGAAGAGAATGTCAAGGAGTTGAGCTGAGGAAAATATTTGCAATAAGTTTGATAGATAAATTTCCTGAATAGTATTGATAAGAAAACTAACTCCATAGGAAAATACAGACAAAATATGTGACAGGTCACAGAGGAAGAAATACATATTGGTCTTAAATATATGAAAAGAAGCTTAGCTCATTCATAGTAGGAAAATGTAAAATACGCATCTAAGATACCATTTTTCACTTATCAAACCGGCAAAAACCAAAGTTTGATAGCACCCTTTCAGTGTGACTGTAGAGAAATAGGAACACTTGTATGTGAGCTGAATATTATGACATTCCTTGCATATTATAAATTAGTTACGTTTCTATGGAGGGCAATTACATGTCTATTAAAACTGTAAATGCATATATTCTCTGATCCAACAATTCCACTTCCTACAGATATACTCACATACATGCAAAACAACACAAAGTTAATAGCTAAAACAGTGTTTAAAAGGGCAAAAGATTGAAAACAGCCAAATAACCTTTAACTGGGGAATGAGTAAATGACATATGGTACAGCTATACAACTGAATATTATTCAACTGAAAAAAAAGGGAAAAATTCTTTATAAATTGTCATGGGAAAAGTTCCATGACATATTATTAAGCAAAGAAAGCAAAGTACAAGAGAGTGTTTAAATATGCACATATTTATGTATGCATGCTCAGTAGCTCAGTCATGTCTGACTGTGACCCCATGGACTGTAGCCCACCAGCCTTCCCTGTCCATGGAATTCTCCAGGCAAGAATGCTAGAGTGAGTTGCTATGCCCTCCTCCAGGGAATCATCCTGACCCAGGGATCAAACCAGCATCTCTTATGTCTCCTGCATTGGCAGATGGGTTCTTTACCACTAGTGCCACCTGTATAACCTACCGAGAAAATTTAAATTAAAATTTAATTGGACTATTTTTCCCCTCTATGAATTATTTGGAAATGAGCCTTTTTATACCAGGAAATGATTTTGTAAATATATTTATGACAATCCCTATTTTTTAGGAGAACCATATTACAGAGCATAATATTTCATTTAGAAATGGTCATTGTTTTCTCATATTTAATTTTAACAAAGTTTATCACATTACTGTAATTTGGCAAACAAAAAATTTCCAGATATTTTGAATATACCAACCCCTCTTTATACTGAGACAGGTACAGGAAGATAAAGAGGAAAATAGATTTCATTTTATATATATATATATATATATATATATATATATATATATATACATACAGACACACACACACACAACATATATTTATAAAGAAACAGAGGTTAATTTTTAGACAATATTGCATAACCTCAATCCCTTATCGTTGATTTAAACTTGTCACAAGGCCAACATATCCCACAACAAACTGATTCTTGTTCAGGTATAAAGAAATGGTATGTTTTTAAATAATGCTGGCTTTACTGACAAGAGGGGAAAATTAGCACATTGAAGTCAATGGACTTCTGCCCTTGAAGAAATGTACTGACCTTGTGTATGGAGAAAAGTTCCATGGTGCCTAATGGTGAAGGGCACCAGATTTTGAAGTAAGACCCATCTAGAGTGAATCCACTGCCTATGTGGCCTTGGGTGACTTCAAAGGGGACTATTTCCAAAATCACTGCAGATGGTGACAGCAGCATGAAATTAAGACACTTGCTCCTTGGAAGAACAGCTATGACAAATCTACAGCATATTAAAAAGCAGAGACATTACTTCACCGACAAAGGTCCATCTAGTCAAAGCTATGGTTTTTCCAGTAGTCATGTATGGATGTGAGAGTTAGACCATAAAGAAGGCTGAGCACTGAAGAACTGATGGTTTTGAACTATGGTGTTGGAGAAGACTCTTGAGAGTCCCTTGGACTGTAAGGAGACCAAACCTGTCAATCCTGAAGGAAATCAGTCCTGAATATACATTGGAGGGACTGATGCTGAGGCTGAAGCTCCAATACTTTGGCCACCTGATGCAAACAGTCAACTGACTGGAAAAAGCCCTGATGCTGGGAAAGATTGAAGGCAGGAGGAGAAGGGGGCAACAGAGGAATGGTTGGATTGCATCACTGCCTCAAAGGACATAAGTTTGAGCAAGCTCAAGGAGACAATGAAGGACAGGGAAGCCTGGCATGCTGCAGTCCATGGGGCTGCAGAGTTGGATACAACTGAGCCAGTGAACAACAACAATTTCCTATCACACAAGTTCCTCATTTGTGTGAGTTTTTATTAAATAAAATAATGCGTATAAATAGGTAGCATAGACATCGACTTAAACTCTAATTATGAACTCTCTGTTCTTTAAATGTCTCCGCATTCCTTTCTATGCTTGCAGAGAGAAAAATAAGACCACAAGACAGGTAGAATATTGGAGAAATCAGTGGCTTCTATGATACAATTTGTGGGGTTTAAAAAGTTTCTCCTAATCAGACACCTCTCACCAAAGGCAGAGAGGTGAGACTCTTACCTTTACTCTTATGTAGTCTAAGTCAGCCAGTTCCTCAAACTAATCCCCTGTGAAAGTGCAAATATCTCCATAAGGGGATTATCCATTAACTATTCACATTCAGCATAGCACATTAAACAAACACTGCTTTAACTGCTAGTATCAGAAGTCATCTTAGAGAACAGACTCTGTTTGGTGAAGACAGCCATTTCAGCTGTGAAAAAAATCCTTAGGGCACAGCGTTAATGAGGCAGGAAAAGACCAAGGAGCAAGCCTGTCCTGCATAGGAGCAGACAGGGATTTGTGGACTTTGGGAGCAGGCACTGGTCACAGGAAAAAAGCCACTTAGAAGTAGGGAGAAAGGGAACTTTGCATCCTCCTAGTCCGGAAGACTGCAGCTGCCCAGAGACCACATAGCTAATGGTTTTTGAGAACAGAAACATCTGAAGTTCACTTGTAAGTGATTTGCATGCCTTCATGGCCCCAAGCCCTTCATAAGATCTTATGCACAACCTTGAGCTGTCAGGACTTTAAGCAGAAGATCTGAGTGGTGTCCAAGAAGATTACACTTACAAAAGCAGGCAGAAAACACAGAGAGGAGGATAAATGTACAGTGGAGAAAGTTTCCAGAAGCAGAAAGGCGAAAATCCAAGGGCCTCTGTCTGGAGCATAGCCCCGGCAAGAATCCTCAGACATGGCAGGGATGGGGTGGGGCTAAGAGATGCCTGCATTCCCTCCATGTGTGGGGTTAGAAGTTGAGTCCATTTAATTAAGTCTCAAATGATGGAGTGATATGGCTTCATGTCAGTTGCACTAGCTCTTTTTTTTTTTTTTTCCAATTCTTTAACTGCTGGGGTATAGCTAAACACAGGACACAGAGGGCCTAGAACCCAGGGCTAACAGGAGGAGGGTAACACTATTCAAGGTTAGAGGAGACAACATGGGAGGGATATGTAATGTGGACATCTTGGCAGGAGATTATTGCTCTAAATAGAGAGAGTGCCTGTGGTTTGAGCAAGGCTCGTGCAGATTACAAATTAACATTTCAAATATTATTCACTTGGAGTTAAATTCGGTATATGCCATGTGGTAAGTGACCAAAAACCAAATGGCTGTGATAAATTACTGAGAAGAAACTACTAAATCTGTTACATGGCAAATACAATGGGAGAAAAACTGGATCAAACAAGCAAACATGAAAATTGTACTATTTCTTCCCGGCTCTCTGTTTAAAAGAGCTAAATTAAGCCATGAAATGATTGTATCAGTCTTAATTCTTTTCTGTTATTAATTGAACACCTTCTTGGAAACATTCAGATAAAAGTCCCACCTTGGAGAATTTGAGATAAGAGTGACTGGAAAGAAAGTGAAATTAACAGGCTTTACCAGTTCACACTCATAATCATCACTCTTAGTTTGTTCAAAGCTGCCTACAAATGGGTAATATTAAATCAAACCTTTAATGTATTCTGATGTGGGGAGCTTACAATTATAAGGCCTATTCTTAGGTCTATACTTTTCTTTGTACATTGTAAGGACCATAAAACCAGGTGAACAGCAAAAGGCTGTTGTGAAATAGGATAGATGAGAGTCTCATGTGTTATAAACAAATTCAAGCTGCTTCTTGTGATGAAAAATATATAGATTACACTGCAGATTGTGTTCAGCTACATGCAGTAGATCCCATAAAGTATTCATTTACAAGCATATTAATATGATAAAAGAAAAGATGAAATGTAGTTTTTTGCCTGGAGGGAGACTTTTCATAAATAAAGAAATTGGCCAGATGTCCAGTGATCCTAAAAACAGGTAAGCTTCTGCTGTGAAATCCATCACTTCACAGGAAATAAAGCACAGCGTCTTCTATGGAAAAGATCCACCAAGAAATAGCCAAGACAATTTCCTTCACTTGACCATAAACCCATCAAAACTCCATGGAATGTGGTCACTTTATTTATGCAGTAACTGCGTTCAGTTAACCACATATGCCATAACCTTCTTAAATAATAAGAGAGACAGACAACCATGGGACCTGTTCTTTAATAGGAATTCAAGTATCAGTGTAAATCTCCAGAATCCTAAGGAATTTTCTTCTGAATTCAATAGTCACCAACACAGACTGACCTAGAAGTATTGAGATTATATCTTATTTCTCCTTGGCGCCTCAAAACATTTATCTCCAAAATCTAGCTACTTCAAGTGAGCCATTTTTTTCTACTTTATTTGTTTATTAACTGAAGGATAATTGCTTTACAGAATTTTGTTGTTTCCTATCAAACATCAATAAGAATCAGCCATAGGTACAAGTGAAACATTTTTTAAAAAGAATCCAAAAGGTCTATAATCAGATATTGATTCTGAGAGGCTGATTGTCAATCACAAAACAAGGAAACGGTCATTTCCTCATTTCCAATGTTAATGTGGGCCATAAAAACATCTGAAGTCTGGGTCAGTATGATGTCATGGGAGCTAGAGGTATTTGACACAAGGTATACCAATGCAGAAGGCTCAAGAGATGCAGCTTCAATCTCTGAGTTGGGAAGACCCCCTGGAGTAGGAAATGGCAATCCACTCCGGTATTCTTGCCTGGAGAATCCCATGGACAGAGGAGCCTGGCGGGCTACAGTCCATGGGGCCGCAAAGAGTCGGATACGGCTGAGTGACTGAGCATGCATGCATGACTCATTTTGTCTTTTTCTTTGTATGTCGTATATGGCTTGATGCTTGGTGGTGCAGCGGTAGACTCGTGTCACGCTTCCCAGCAGTCCTGTCTGAAAACAGCTGTTTTCCCATCCACAGTCCTCCAACGGGCAAATTCTCAATGGCACTAGTTTGACAAAAGGACAACTTAATTCAAAATACAAAAAGGAAAGTTATAGGGACTTTCCTAGAAATCTAGTAGTTAGGACTCTGAGCTTCCATTGCAGGGGGCTTGTATTCAACCCCTGACCTAAAAACTAAGATCCTGCATGCAGTGTGTGGTGAGGCAAGTTCAGTTAAGTCACTCAGTCGTGTCCGACTCTTTGCAACCCCATGGACTGCAGCACACCAGGCTCCCCTGTCCATCACCGACTCCTAGAGCCTACTCAAACTCATGTCCATTGAGTTGGTAATGCCATCCAACCATCTCATCCTCTGTTGTCCCCTTCTCCCATGTTCAGTCTTTCCCAGCATCAGGGTCTTTTCCAGTGAGTTAGCTCTTCACATCAGGTGGCCGAAGTATTGGAGTTTCAGCTTCAGCATCAGTCCTTCCAAAGACCATTCTGGACTGATTTCCTTTAGGACTGACTAGTTGAATCTTGAGAGGGTAATAGGCAGGAAGGCCAGGGTCTCCAAACAGAGGAAATAGGTTGCAAGTGTCAGACATTTATTTTCTCTCTCTAAAGTGGCAGGAGGAAACAAACAAGTGTTAGATTTTTTCCCCTTCTCTATAGAAATTTAAAAAGAGGTTTCTCTTAAAATTCTGTGTTGCCATAAGAACATGAACTTAAATTTTCTCAAACCTTGAGCTAACCAATACTTTTTTCTTATGGAAATATTTGTCTTAAGCTATGTTAATGAAGTATGAATTTACCCTAGACTCTGTCTTTCTTCAAGTCAGTTCCACCTAAGACTCAGAACCTACTTGACAAATCTGCATATTTTACTCATACATTGTTCTCCTAATCTATGTTAACAAAACTACATATTTACTTGGAAACCTGCTTTTCTTCAAGATTCATGTCAATCATTTTATGACCTGGGATGACTCACCTGGTGCCAATGTTATCTCAAAATGCACATTGTGGCTGAGGGGCATGTTGCCACTCTGAGTTTTGAGACATCTCCTTTCTATAATTAATAGCTTGGTAGTAACATATAACATCCAGCTAAAAACTAACAGGGGGGCACTCGTTCTGCCCCCTTCTGATGTCTATGTCAGAAGCTTTCTCTATCTCTTTTATCCTTTAATAAAACTTTATTACACAAAAGCTCTGAGTGATCAAGCCTTGTCACTGGCCCCAGATTTAATTCTTCTTCTACAGCAGCCAAGAATTCCGGTGTCTTTTGTAGCTCAGCAACAACCTTTCAATCTCTTTGCAGTCCAAGAGACTCAAGAGTCTTCTCCAACACCATAGTTCAAAAGCATCAATTCTTCAGCGCTCAGCTTTCTTTATAGTCCAACTCTCACATCCATATGTGACTACTGGAAAAACCATAGCTTTGGCTAGACAGTTCTTTGTTGGCAAAGTAATGTCTCTGCTTTTTAATATGCTGTCTAGGTTGATCATAGCTTTTCTTCCAAGGAGCAAGTGTCTTTTAATTTCATGGCTGCAGTCGCCATCTGCAATGATTTTGGAGCCCAAGAAAATAAAGTCTCTAACTGTTTCCACTGTTTCCTCATCTATTTGCCATGAAGTGATGGGACCAGATGCCATGATCTTAGTTTTCTGAATGTTGAGTTTTAAGCCAACTTTTTCACTCTTCTCTTTCACTTTTATCAAGAGGCTCTTTAGTTCTTCGCTTTCTGCCATAAGGGTGGTATCTGCATATCTGAGATTATTGATATTTCTTCCAGCAAACTTGATTCCAGCTTGTGCCTCCTCCAGCCCAGCATTTCACATGATGTATTCTGCATACAAGTTAAATAAGCAGGGAGACAATATACAGCTCTGACATACTCCTTTCCTGATTTGGAACCAGTCTGTTGTTCCATGTCCAGTTCTAACTGATGTTTCTTGACCAGCATACAGATTTCTCAGGAAGCAGGTCAGGTGGTCTGGTATTCCCTTCTCTTGAAGAATTTCCCACACTTTTTGTGACCCACATAGTCAACGGCTTTAGCGTAGTCAATAAAGCAGAAGTGGATGTATTTCTGGAACTCTCTTGCTTTTTCTATGATCCAATGGATGTTGGCAATTTGATCTCTGGTTCCTCTGCCTTTTCTAAATCCAGCTTGAACATCTGGAAGTTCACGGCTCACGTTCTGTTGAAGCCTGGCTTGGAGAATTTTGAGCATTACTTTGCTAGCGTGTGAGTTGAGTGCAATCGTGCAGTAGTTGGAACATTCTTTGGCATTGTCTTTCTTTGGGATTGGAATGAAAAATGACTTTTTCCAGTCCTGTGGCTGCTGCTGAGTTTTCCAAATCTGTTGGCATATTGAGTGAAGCACTTTCACAGCATCTTTTAGGATTTGAAATAGCTCCACTGGAATTCCATCACCTCCACTAGCTTTGTTCACAGTGATGCTTCCTAAGGCCCACTTGACTTCACATTCCAGGATGTCTGGCTCTAGGTGAGTGATCACACCATCATGGTTTTCTGGGTCATGAAGATCTTTTTTGTACAGTTCTTCTGTGTATTCTTGCCACTTCTTCCTAATACCTTCTGCTTCCTTAGGTCCATATCATTTCTGTCCTTTATTGTGCCCATCTTTGCAATGAAATGTTCCCTTAGTATCTCTAATTTTCTTGAAGAGATCTCTAGTCTTTCCCATTCTATTTCTTTGCATTGATCACTGAGGAAGGCTTTCTTATCTCTCCTTGATATTCTTTAGAACTCTGCATTCAGATGAGTGTATCTTTCTTTTTCTCGTTTGCCTTTAGCGTCTCTTCTTTTCCCAGCTATTTGTAAGGCCTCCTCAGACAACCATTTTGCCTTTTCCATTTCTTTTTCTTGGGGATGGTCTTGATCACTGCCTCCTGTACAAAGTCACAAATTTCCATCCATAGTTCTTCAGGCACTCTATCAGATCTAATCCCTTGAATCTATTTGTCACTTCCACTGTATAATTGAAAGGAATTTGATTTAGGTCATACCTGAACGGTCTTTGGCATTGCCTTTCTTTAGGATTGGAATGAAAACTGACATGTTTCAGTTCTGTGGCCACTACTGAGTATTCCAAATTTGCTGGCATACTGAGTGCAGCACTTTCACAGCATCACCTTTCAGGATTTGAAATAGCTCAACTGGAATTCCATCACCTCCACTAGCTTTGTTCGTAGTGATGCTTTCTAAGGCCCACTTGACTTCACATTCCAGGATGTCTGGCTCTAGAGGAGTGATCACACCATCGTGATTATCTTGGTTGTGAAGCTCTTTTTTGTATAGTTCTTCTGTGTATTCTTGCCACCTCTTCTTAATATCTTCTGCTTCTGTTAGGTCCATACCATTTCTGTCCTTTATTGTGCCCATCTTTGCATGAAATGTTCCCTTGGTATCTCTAATTTTCTTGAAAAGATCTTTAGTCTTACCTATTCTGTTGCTTTCCTCTATTTCTTTGCACTGATTGCTGAGGAAGGCTTTCTTATCTCTTCTTGCTAATCTTCAGAACTCTGCATTCAGATGCTTATATCTTTCCTTTTCTCCTTTGCTTTTCAATTCTCTTCTTTTCACAGCTATTTATAAGACCTCCTCAGACAGCCATTTTGCTTTTTTGCATTTCTTTTCCATGGGGATGGTCTTAATCCCTGTCTCCTGTACAATGTCACAAACCTCCATCCATAGTTCATCAGGCACTCTATCAGATCTAATCCCGTAAATCTATTTCTCACTTCTGCTGTATACTCATAAGGGATTTGATTTAGGTCACACCTGAATGGTCTAGTGGTTTTCCATACTTTCTTCAACTTAAGTCTGAATTTGGCAATAAGGAGTTCATGAGGCGTTGGGGGGGCAGAAAAATGGAGTTCATGATCTGAGCCACAGTCAGCTTCCGGTCTTGTTTTTGCTGACTGTATAGAGCTTCTCCATCTTTGGCTGTAAAGAATATAATCAATCTGATTTCGGTGTTGACCATCTGGTGATGTCCATGTGTAGAAAAGGCAGAGGAGCCAGAGATCACATTGCCAACATCTGCTGGATCATAGAAAAAGCAAGAGAGTTCCAGAAAAATATCTATTTCTGCTTTATTGACTATGCCAAAGCCTTTGACTGTGTGGATCACAATAAACTGGAAAATTCTGAAAGAGATGGGAATACCAGATCACCTGACCTGTCTCTTGAGAAACCTGTGTACAGGTCAGAAAGCAACAGTTAGAACTGTACATGGAACAACAGACTGGTTCCAAATAGGAAAAGAAGTACGTCAAGCCTGTATATTGTCACCCTGCTTATTTAAGTTATATGCAGAATACATCATGAGAAATGCTGGGCTGGAAGAAACACAAGCTGGAATCAAGATTGCTGGGAGAAATATCAATAACCTCATAATGCAGATGACACCACCCTTATGGCAGAAAGTGAAGAGGAACTAAAAAGCCTCTTGATGAAAGTGAAAGAGGAGAGTGAAAAAGTTGGCTAAAAGCTCAACATTCAGAAAACGAAGATCATGGCATCTGGTCCCATCACTTCATGGCAAATAGATGAGGAAACAGTGGAAACACTGTCAGACTTTATTTTGGGGGGATTCAAAATCATTGCAGATGGTGACTGCAGCCATGAAATTAAAAGACACTTACTCCTTAGAAGAAAAGTTATGACCAACCTGGATAGCATATTTAAAAGCAGAGACATTACTTTGCCAATAAAGGTCTGTCTAGTCAAGACTGGTTTTTCCAGTAGTCATGTATGGATGTGCGAGTTGGACGGTGAAGAAAGCTAAGCGCTGAAAAATTGATGCTTTTGAACTATGGTGTTGGAGAAGACTCTTGAGAGTCCCTTGGACTGCAAGGAGATCCAACCAGTCCATCCTAAAGGAGATCAGTTCTGGGTGTTCATTGGAAGGACTGATGTTGAAGCTGAAGCTCCAATACTTTGGCCACCTCATGCAAAGAGTTGACTCATTGGAAAAGAACTTAATGTTGGGAAGGATTAGGGGCAGGAGGAAAAGGGGACGACAGAGGATGAGATGGCTGGATGGCATCACTGACTCAATGGATGTGGGTTTGGGTAGACTCCGAGAGTTGGTGATGGACAGGGAGGCCTGGCGTGCTGTGATTCATGGGGTCATAAAGAGTGAACACGACTGAGAGACTGATCTGAACTGAATGGTCTGAATGGTTTCTTCAATTTAAGTCTGAATTTGGTAATAAGGAATTCATGATCTGAGCCATAGTCAGCTCCCAGTCTTGTTTTTGCTGAATGTATAGACCTTCTCCATTTTTGGCCACAAATAATATAATCAATCTGATTTTGGTGTTGACCATCTGGTGATGTCCATGTGTAGAGTCTTCTCTTGTGTTGTTAGAAGAGGGTGTTTGCTATGACCAGCGAGTTCTCTTGGCAAAACTCTGTTAGCCTTTGACCTACTTCATTTTGAATTCCAAGGCCAAATTTGCCTGTTACTCCAGGTATTTCTTGACTTCCTACTTTTGCATTCCAGTCCCCTATAATGAAAAGGATATCTTTTTTGGGTGTTAGTTCTAGAAGGTCTTGTCTGTCTTCATAGAATCATTCAACTTCAGCTTTTTCAGTATTACTGGTTGGGCATAGACTTGGATTACTGTGATATTGAATGGTTTGCCTTGGAAATGAACAGAGATCATTCTGTCATTTTTGAGATTGCATCCAAGTACTGCATTTTGAACTCTTTGCCAACTATGATAGCTACTCCATTTCTTGGAGATTCTTGCCAACAGTGGTAGATATAATGGTCATCTGAGTTAAATTCACCCATTCCAGTCCATTTTAATTCACTGGTTCCTAAAATGTCCATGTTCACTCTTGCCATCTCCTGTTTGATCACTTCCCCCAATTGCCTTGATTCATAGACCTAACATTCCAGGTTTCTATATAATATTGCTCTTTACAGCATCAAAATTTACTTCCATCACCAGTCAAAAAACAGAAAGGTATAGCTAATAAGCAATCAAAGAGGTACCAAATGGTAATTATTAAATATAAATTTTAATTATGATAATACTCATCCTGGGAATTCCTAAAGTAAAAGCTGGAGAGTATATCAGTGTGTTTCTGTCATCATGGTGCACAACACTGTACATTAGCACTTCCAAAGGCACAGATGATGCTAGATGCTTGGGAGGATACAACTGCATATTATCCCTATCTTTAAGAAAGCTTGAGGACTTCCCTGGTGGTCGAGTGGTTAAGGTTCCAAGCTCCCAAGGTATGAGGCCCAGGTTTGATACCTGGTTAGAGAACAAGATCCCACATGCCTCAGATGGGAGTTCACATGCTGCAACTAAGATTCAGCGCAGTCAAATAAATGAAATTTTTAAAAAAATTTTAAGAAAGCTTATCTATTGATTTATCACAGAAGTAGTGCTATGGAACCTATAAAGCACAATTCTGTTAGGCCATCAGTTGGAATTTTTGAAATTTTTGAAGCTGCAGGGCCATTTCTTCAAATAAACATTAAAAACCCACTTTATAAGAAATGTTCCAGTTGAGGGGATCAGAGCAGGGTTGGATCTGAAGGAAACCTCTCCCAAATCCTAGTCTCAACCCCCTACTCCTTTTCTTGCTGGAGATCAAAAGTGTAAATGTGGGCCTTGGGTACAAAACTGGCATTGTTTTTTTTCTTTATTTCTTACTTAATTCCCCCCCTCCCCCCAAAAAAAGGATAAGTTTAAAAATTTCTAGGCAAAACCACACTTTGAAATTTAAAAAAAAATAGGCAAAAAACTTTTGTGGGTATGTAACAGGATCTGAGCATAAATTTTAACAGAACTAGCTAAAAACTCTTAGCTTAACCTCTCTCATTCTTGCCTCAGACTCACTGTGTCTAACAGCCTTTTCTTGGTGCTGCCAGCCTCTCTACCCTGGAGTGAAAAAAGGCATAGTTTCATCTACTCATATACTTCTGTACCCCCTCAACCAAAATGTTTAAAGATTATACTGGCATGCAAACTGTTTCTGTATTCAGTTTTACCATTTTAAATAGACTGACTTCATTCTACAGGGTGAGAGAAAAATATAAACGCTAAGTCTATAGTCATTACTATGATTGAGGTTTTTGCTACAGGTGAACAGATATTGCCATCTACTGTTGAGAAAAAATAAAATGGTTAAGCCCAAAGTTTTCAGCCTTAAGGTTTTGACAGGGCATAAATTTAAAACAGGAAAAAAATTACTTTATGAAAATAGAATTTGGTATTCATAAGTCATTTGAAAACTAAGGAGAATAGAAAATATAACAAACAAAACTTTCTTCCCTAAAATCAGAAAAAGTGCTATGTGCAATTATTCTTATTTCTGATTAAAAGTTAAAAGCAAATCATTGTTTTATCGATTTCTATTTGGCTCATCATTTTAGATACTAAAGTGAAGAATAAATATAAATATCATCCCTTTTTAATCATCTTTCTTCATTTAAAAATTTAACTTATATGTGTGCTTAGATGCTCAGTTGTGTCCAACTCTTTTGGACCCTTTGGACTGTTGCCCACCAAAATTCTCCATACTTGGTATTTTTCAGGCAAGAATACTGAAATGGGTTGCCATTTCCTCCTCCAGCAGATCCTACCAACCCAGGGATCGAACCCACGTCTTCTGTGTCTCCTGCACTGTAGGCAGATCCTTTACCTGCTGAGCTATCATGGAAGTTTTAAGGTATAGATTAATTATTTCCTTTGTTTTTTCATAAAGCCACTGGAAGTGCATAAGACAAAGTCAGCTTTTAACTACAGATTTAGCTATAAATATTCTTCAGAAAAATAGGGTAGTTAACAATTCAGCCTTTTGGGGGGCCTCTAACAGTACATAGTTAAACTCAAATGTTGGAGGAGGGCGTGGCAACCCACTCCAGTATTCTTGCCTGGAGAATCCCACGGACTGAGGAGCCTGGAAGGCTATAGTCCACAGGCACACGACTGAAGTGCGCAAGTTCAAATGTAGAGAAAGGCCTTTTAGAGCAAAAAGCTACCACAAAGGAGCTCAGCTCTGTGCTCTGTGATGACCTAGAGGGGTGGGATGATAGGAAGGGGGAGAGCCTAGAGGGAGGGGGTAGAATGCATGCGTATAGCTGATTCACTTTGTTGTACAGCAAAAACTAACACAACATTATAAGGCAATTATCCTCCAATTTAAGAAAAAAAGAAATTACCAGGAAAGCAGTGCATGAGTCAAGAAATCCAGCCACATTATAACTCTCCTGCTGGTAAGGGGAGATAGAGAGCTCTGTGCCTCCAGGTCCGTCAACATGAAGAATGACCTGTCGTTTTGCTGGTGACGAGTCGGAGGAAATGATCTGGTAGCTGAAATTCAGTTGTTTTTGCACCTAAGGAAGTATTTTTCCCTTTAAAAAGTGTTTATTTAACTGTCAACAGCTGAGCACTCTGCGATGGCCTAAGTCAGCTATCTCCTGCTGAAGAGAAGCGGATGTGAAGGGTGATACGTGGATGGTGCCAAGCAAGTCGCCAATAAATGAAAGGAAAAAAGACCTTTACTCTCTGCAGTGTGTTAATCCAAGTATGAAAGCTGACTACACACCATCTACTGTGTATGACAGATATCTATGTACATTTATGTTGTGTATGTCTGTAGAGGACTTAACGTTTGTAAAAATTATTAATTGATTTTGCTTTATCAACTTTTCTGGTTCCAACCATTATGATTTACTTTGCTGGATTCTTTAAGGTATTTTCATCATGTTTAATATTGGTAGAGCATTTACTGATTTTGAGGGGCCCTCATTCAAGTCACAATTTATTTGTTCATTTAACAAATGTGTACTGAGCACCAGCCAAGTGCAAGCCTCTCTTGAGCCTCAGAAATGCAAAGCTGGAAGACAGACTTGCCTGTCCTTCAAAGAGCCTTGAAGTACAGGTGAGGTAAGAAGGAAGCAACCTCACAGCTGGGTCTGCAAAACAGTTAGAAGTTTCCTGACAGAAGAATGAAGAAGCACTAGGCATTAATAACATAAAGAATACCAGATCTGTTTCTGCTTGGTGGACGCAGCAGGAATCAGAAAGGTGAGGGTGATGGAAAATTGAATAGTACATGAGCCAGCAGAGAGGACACTTTCTGAGAACTGAAGGTCATTGTGGCATGTCACACGCTCAGCAGGGACCAGCAGGTGAATCTAGGGAGGAAATGTCATGTGGGAGCCCCAGGCATATATTCATAGTGTCTTATATGCAGGGAAGATATAAAGGTCACAAGGAGAACAGCTTATAAGCAGAGAAGTGGTGTAGTGTCATTATCCCCTGAACTCTCATTATCCCAGAGGTTAGGCCCTGCATAGAAAGTCCACCTCCCCAACAGCTAACATCCCACTAGAAAGGGGAGTCACTGCATAATGTTCTGGGGAACAGGGAATGTCTCTGCTCCCTGCATGCTCCCTGGACAGAGAAGCGACCTTGATGGAAAGGGAGGGCCTCCAAAGCCTGCAGGTTGGTATCAGCCTCTTCTTCTGCGTGCCAATGCTGCCTTGCTAAACCAACCATCTACTAATCTACCAAAAACAGAGAGAAGAGCCTCCAGGACAAGCAGATTTATTGCTCCTAAGAGGGGCAGAGAATAGGAACTGAAGGCTCCTGTTGGCCTCACTGAGTTGATTTGAAGCTATGGGCATCAGGAAACTACCAACTGTTTATGGGCAGAGAAGTAACAGGATCTGATTCATCACCAGCATTGAGAAAGATAGGCAGGGGATAGGAGGCCAGTCTGAGAGCTATTGCAAAAGATCAGACTAGAGGATCTGACACAAAGCAAAGTCAGAGAGGGTGGGAGGACAGTCAGAATGCAGAGAAGCACATTTAGGGTGGAACCAACAGAACCTCAAGGCTGGTTAAATGTGGGGGGACAGAAAGAAGAGTCTAATGTTACCTAGTCTCTGGGTGAGTTACAAGTTGGATTGAGAAGAGAGAGTCAGGAGGAAGATGAAAGACAATCCGGTTATCTTTTTAGCTTTCTATTTTGAAATAATTATAGACGCACAAGAAGTTGCAAACATAGTACAGAGAGCTCCCATACACTCTTCACCTAGTGTCCCCTAATGGGACCATCTTACATAGCTATAGCAGAATATTAAAACCAGGCAATTAGACTTCCCTGGCGGCCCAGTGGTTAAGAATCTGCCAATGCAGGGGATGCAGGTTCAATCCCTGGTTCGGGAAGATACCATGTGCCTGGGAGCAACTAAGTCTGAGCCACAACTGCTGAAGCCCGGGAGCCTTGAACCTATGCTCTGCAACAAGAATAGCCCAAGAACCGCGACTGGAGAGTAGCCCCCACTTTCCACAACTAGAGGAAAGCCTGTGCAGCAACAAAGACCCAGCGCGATCAAAACTAAATAACTTTAAAAAATAAAATAAAATAAAACCAGGCAATTGATATCCATAATGTATGTGTATAATAATTTGTCATTTTATCAAATATGATTTTGTGTAGCTATCAGTGCAATCAAGACCTGAAACTATTTCACAAAGATGTTCCTCATGCTACCCACTTGCAGATACATCTACCCTTACTTCCCTCCATCATCCTTATTTTTGGCAACCACGAATCTCTACCTCTATAATTTTGTCATTTTTAGAAGGTCAGGTAAGTGGGATCATATTTCTATGACCTTGTGTTGCTGGCTTCTTTCACTCAGAATAATGTCTGAGATTATTCAAATTGTTGCAAGTATCGGTGGTTCCTTTTTACTGCTGAGTAACATCCCATGGTATGGATGTACCACAGTTTGTTTAATCATCCACCCAGTGGAGGATATTTTAGCTTTTTTCCAATGTTTTGGCTCTCAAAAATAAAGCTGCTATGATGCAAATCTGCTCAGTGTTATGTGGCAGCCAGATGGGGTGGGGGGAGTTTGGGGGACAATGGATACGTGCATATGTATGGCTGAGTTCTTTCCCTGTTCACCTGAAACTATCACAACATTGTTAACCAGCTATTTGTTGTGTTTAGTCGCTAAGTCGGTCCAGCTCTTTGGTGACCTCATGGACTCCAGTCTGCCAGGCTCCTCTGTCCATGGGATTTCCCAAGCAAGAATACTTAATCAGCTATACCCCAATACAAAACAAAAGGGTTTTCTTTAAAAAAAAAAAAAAAGCTGCTATGAACACATGTACTGGTTTTTGTAAAAAACATAAGCTTTCATTTCTCTGGTATCAACGTCTAGGAGTGTAATTACAGGGTCATATGGTAAGTATGTTTAGTTTTTTAAGAGTTATCTTTCAATATAATTTTATTAACTTTTTGAAAGTAAGAAATAAGCATGGTAATTAACAGTCCAGGCTTTAGAACAAATAGGCTTGGGATTCAATATGGCTCTGACATCATCAACTGTGAAACTTGGTAAAGTAATTAACTGTGCTACATTTATATGTCATTTTCTCTCATGTGCAGATTTCTGTAATCTTCGGATGGCTTCGGAATAGCACCAGATTGATAATTTCCCGCTTTACTTGAATACCAGACAGGTAGAGTTCCTAGGGAAGGATTGAAGGCAGGAGAAGAAGGGGATGACAGAGGATGAGATGGTTGGATGGCATCACTGACTCGATGGACATGAGTTTGAGCAAGCTCCAGGAGCTGATGATGGACAGGGAAGCCTGGTGTGTGCTGCAGTCCATGGGGTCACAAAGAGTCAGATACAACTGAGCGACTGAACTAAACTGAACTGAGAATTCCTAGGTATGAAATGTATAAGTGTGCCAATTATCAAGTAAGGAAAAAAGAAGCTGGGCTGAATGCAACTGAGAATCTAGAGAAGATGAGTCAGTTTTTATTTAAGATGAGCGGGGAGTGTGTTGGAGACAGACAGGAAAGGAGAATGAGGAGTTGGCTAACTTATAACTGGGCAACTGAAAGAGAATCTAGAAAAGCCCAGTCTCAAGACACACAGGAGAAAAAAAAAAAAAAAAAGAGCTTCCCAGATGGTGCTAGTGGTAAAGAAAGTGAAAGTGAAGTCCTCAGTCATGTCCGACTCTTTGCAAGCCTGTGGAATATAGCTCACCAGGCTCCTCCATCCATGTGATTCTCCAGGCAAGAATACTAGAGTGGGTTGCCATTTCCTTCTCCAGAGGATCTTCCAGACCCAGGGATCAAACCCAGGTCTCCCACATTGCAGTCAGATGCTTTAACCTCTGAACCACCATTGCCTGCCAATATAGGAGACATAAGAAGTGTGGGTTTGATCCCTGGGTCAGGAAGATCCCCTGGAGGAGGGCGTGGCAACCTGCTCCAGTGTTCTTGCCTGTAGAATCCCATGGATAGAAGAGACTGACAGACTATAGTCCATGGGGTCACAGAGTCAAACACGGCTGAAGTGACTTAGCATGCACACGTGTGATTTAATGAAAGACACACAGTCCAGGAGGGTTCTGTGACTGCTGGTGTTTTAAGCTACAGGTGTTGTAAGGAATTCAGGGGTAGAAGCAATGGGGAAGAAAAAATATTTGTATGTATGATCAATAGAGCAAACTTTATTTTATTTATTTTGGACATGAGACACTGCTTATGGGATCTTTCTTGACCAGGAATCTGTGCCCTTGACAGTAAGAACTTAGAGTCCTAACCATTGGACCACCAGGAAATTCCCATCAACAGAATGTATGACTCATGTTCCATATATGGTTTAAAGCTAAGATAAAAAATAACTGAACTGGTGGGGATAGCATTGATGACATGATTATTTAAGACGGGCCAGATCTAGGTGGGAGTCTAGACAGAGGGGTCAAATTGAAGCAGAGGTCAAATTGACAACATACAGCCAAGTTCAAGGAGGCCAGCAGAGGCAAAAAAGGCATAAATATACCTAGGCAATGAGAAGCGACTATCAGGAGATCGCAGAATAGATAAAGCACGTGAGGTGGATGAATTTCTGATTCTAGAACATAAGCTTTTTGTTTTTATCTATTTTCTGCTGTGTGCTGCTTTTGTGAAGCCCTGTGCCTTTAGGTGTTAGTTCTAGCCAGGAAGAGCTTAAAGACCTGCCATAATAGCCTAGCCTGGGACTTCCCTGGTGGTCCAGTGGTCAAGACTCCTCACTTCCATGGTAGATGCACAGTTTCCAACCCTGGGCTGAAACTAAGATCTCAAATGCTGTGCAGCAGAGCCAAAAAAGAAAGGAGTCAAAAGGAGAAAAGTTAAATTAATTACGTGGGGAATAGTGATGTTGGAAGTACAGAGGCAGCATTAGTTAAGTGAGGAGATCACAGACCTTGCTCACCCTCAATTTTATCCTATATAAACTCCAGATAGTAGTAGTTACAATAGTAGTTTTTGTACAAATAATCATTTAAAAGTATTCAACAACCATTAGTCTTATACTAACAAAACAATTGTTTTAAAGTATTCAACAAACTGTTGTTTGAGTATGAGAAGAATGAAGGAATCCTTGCACATAACCTAGGCTCTGACATCTTATGGAGGAGTCGAGGGTGATGGGACCGAAACTTTCAACCCCCTAATCACCTGGTTGATTCCTGTAGCAACTTTAGGTGCTTTCCAAAGATCAACTTATTAACATAACCTCAGGTGTGGCTGAAAGGAATTTCTTGTGAATATCAAAACATCTTTGTCATTCTTACCACTTAGGAAATTCCAAGGGTTTTAAGAGCTCTGTGGCAGGAAGAGGAAAGAAGACTAAATATATATTTCTAATTATAAATTACAATATCATACTTCCCTAATCCACCAAAACTACTTTCACCAATACATGGGATGACCGTGTAAATACTGTATAAACCAAAAACTTTTGAGAGTGAAAGGTAACATTAATAATTAGACTGGATGGTGCTCACTTTGGCAGCACATATATTAAAATTGGGACTTACAGAGATCAGCATGGCCCCTGCGCAAGGATGACATGCAAATTCATGAAGTGTTCCATAATTTTTGATGTATGGTGAAAACCAGCACAATATTGTAAAGCCTCCAATTAAAATTAATTAATTAAAAAATAATTACAATGGTTGGTAGAAACAAGCAGGGCCTGTCCTATACACAAACTAAAACTAATGACAACTGTCTAAATATTTTCACTTGGATGTTTCGCATCTCACTCAACATAAAAACACTGAATCATTGACATTCCTACAAAACCTATCCTTCCTCATAATATTAAAACTCATCTACATTCATCCCACTTGCTCAGGCAGAAACCTAAGAATCATGACCAATTCCCCCTTCCCTTCTCTCATATGCATGTCATAAAATCCCTATCACAGACCTATCTACAAAATATCATCTGAAAATATACAGTCCTCTCCTCCTCCATCTACTATCCAAGTCCTTCTCCCCTACTCATTATTCTCTAGCATAACACCCTCTTCATTTTCTTTACACTCTGCAATTAAATATTTATTAGTTTATTTGTCACTGTCTGTCTTCCCTAGTTTACTGCCTGGGACCCTGCAGTTTGGTCACCCAGTGCCTGGCATTCCTAGCACCTAGCATGATGATGACACATAGCAGATACTCAATAAATATTTATTGGATTAATGAAGACATGAATAAACAGATGCAAAAAAATAGGCAAATACCTGCAAAACACCTTCAAGTAATATTAGCATAAATAGTGTGAAATTCAAAATAATATAGCTGAGTCTTTGTGCCCTATTAAAAACTCAGCATTTGAATCTCTAAGACAAAGACCAACCAACCAATTAAGTGGGAAAAGGCAAGAAAGAAGACAAGAGGAGAAAAGCAGAGAGAACTGGTAAATTCAAACCATTCCCTCTACTTACTATGATAACTTTAAGGTCCATCCATGTTGCTGCAAAAAGCATTATTTCATTTTTCTTTATGGCTGAGTAGTAGACCATTGTATAAATGTACCGCATATTCTTTATTCATTCATCTATCAACAGACATTTAGTTTGCTTCCCTGTCTTGGTTATTGTAAATAGTGCTTCAGAACATTTGAGTGCATGCATCTTTTCAAATTATAGTTTTCCCCAGATCATATGCCTAGGAGATAGATTATAGGATCATATGGCAACTCTATTTTTATTGGGTTGGCCAGAAATTTCAATTAGGTTTTTCCCATAACAATAGCTTTTTAAGTTTAAAAAAAGAAACAGCCATCCCCTCTAGTTTTCTCCTTTGCCCTCCATATAACTCTGTTTTAATTCCATATCTTGTGCTAGCAGAGAAAATTACACTATTGAATATGTAAGAACAATTTTTGTGGAACACCATCCTGTCTGATAGAGAAGGGAAGATGTGTTGACTTGAACTTCAATGATTCAGAAGCAGTATCATCAACAGTACTCTTCTTCTTTAGACTCAGGTTGTTGTGATGAATGCCAACGGATGATTTGTTCTACACAGAAATTAGACGATCATCCAACAGCACGTATTACTTCTTTTTAAACATTAACTTTTGTTTTTTAACCTGTGCTGTGTCTTTGTTGCTGCGTGTGGATTTTCTCCATTTGAAGCGAGCATGGGCTGCTCTCTAGTTGCCGTGCTCAGGCTTCTCATTGTAGTCATAGTTGCCTAGTTCCCTAAATTAAAACTGAGCAAGACTCTGTGGGGCTCTGGAGTAGAGATCTGTTCTGTGTTCTCCATTTCTTGTCTGTAAGATATAGGCTTCATTCAGCCTCCTTGACCTTCCCTGAGTTCCAAAGGGTGGATTCAAACAATTGCTAATGAGGGAAGGGAGGGGATACAGAAATAGGAGAAACAATCAAAGGTTGGTACAGCCTCCAGACAGAGTCCTGGTTCCTACTCAAAGAAATGTGCATAACAATGTCTTTGAGCCCCCACCCAGGTGGAGGATGGTCACTTCAGACTAAACACAAGATTCCTGGAGCACAGCTCTGTGGCCTCACCACCAACCAACCAAAAAGGGTCACAAACCCTGCAACCCTCACACCAAATGTTGCCTTCTGTTTCCGAGGACCAGAGATGACCATCCTGTTAGGTCTCCTGTTTGGCCCTTGTCTATTTCATCTCTGAGAGGGGCCAACAGTTTCAAACTAAGTTGCTGTTACTACAAGGGTGGAAGCTGGTTTCAGATGTGGAACACCCCAACTTAGATCAGATCAGGCAGAGAGAGACTTCTGCTCTGCTAGGCAGGCCTATGCCCATGCACAGCAGGAATAAGTTATAGAAGAAAGAGACTCCGCCCCAAATCCCAAGGAGTATCTTGAATATGAAGTCTCTCAGTGGGGAATTGTTAGGGGAAGCACACTGATGGAAACCACCCACCCTGGCCAGGCACCATAGTAACCATTTGCATGAGTTGTTTTATGATAGGAGAGCCTGATAAGGAATACGGAACTAATAAGCCACCACTAACTGGAAGAGTCCAGGAAAAGTCGAAAGGAGACACCGCGTGTCCGTCCACTTCCCAGAATCCCTCTCGCTAGCACCCATCTTGGCTGAGCGATGCGTGCACCACCAGGAAAGACTCTGAATTAGAACGATTGGCCAAAGACCACCCGGAAACTAATCCCATCACCATAAAACCTGAGACTGCAAGCCACATGGCAGGGCAGTTCTCCTGGGTTCCCTTACTCTACTGCTCTCCGCCCCAGGTGCCCTTTCCCAATAAAATCTCTTGCTTTGTCAGCACATGTGTCTCCTCAGTTCAGTTCAGTTCAGTCGCACAGTCGTGTCTGACTCTTTGCAACCCCATGAATCGCAGTACACCAGGCCTCCCTGTCTATCACCAACTCCCGGAGTTCACTCAGACTCACGTCCATCGACTCAGTGATGCCTTCCAGCCATCTTATCCTCTGTCGTCCCCTTCTCCTCCTGCCCCCAATCCCTCCCAGCATCAGAATCTTTTCCAATGAGTCAGCTCTTCGCATGAGGTGGCCAAAGTACTGGAGTTTCAGCTTTAGCATCATTCCTTCCAAAGAACTCCCAGGGCTGATCTCCTTCGGACAATTTATTTCCGAGTGTTAGGCAAGAGCCCAGTTTCGGGCCCTGGAAGGGGTCCACCTTCCTGCAACAGTATCTTCTCTTGTTGCATGGCACTGGATCGAGAGCAGCAAGACTCAGATGTTGTGGCACACTGGCTTAGTGGCCTCGAAGCATGTGGAATCTTCCCAGACCAGGGATCGAACCTGTATCCCCTGCATTGGCAGGTGGACTTTTAACCACTGGACCACCAGGGAAGTCTTAAACATTAACTTTTAGGTAAAAATTAAAGTAGATGGATATCTGACTTCAGATATAACATTATTCAAAGGAACTTCTCTATAATAAACAACCAGCCAATAAAGGGAGAGCCTATTCTGAGAAAAGGAAGGAATGGGATTGTGAGATGGAAAAATTCAAGTTTTCATTACTGTATATCTCATTATTGAAAAGCTACACATCAACACACAAGACACACACATAGAAGAAAAGATTCTTTCTTCTCTTAGAATAAGCAGTCTAAGCATTCTTAGGAAGTTGGCTCCAACTTCCTCATCTTTGGGCCTATATCCCTGAATAGCATAAGTCTCTTGTCAAGATTGGTGCTGCCTCTGCATTCCAGCATCTGTGCCTCTGCTCTTTGATATTATAAATAATCACATGCCACATCCATGGTAGTGGTAGTTACAAAACATCCCTAACAGGAGAAAATCTACTTGCAAATATAGTATCTGAAAGTTGCAAGTCCTGTCTTTAGAAAGAGCAATGCCCTCATCACTAGGCATCCAGGCTGTGGGAGTTCCCAGTGGAAGAAGAACAGGCCCCAGAGATCTCCGAGGCAGGCCTCCTATGTCATGGAGAACATCTTCTTCTAGGACAGAAGCCACCTAGAACAGGAACACAGTTCCATTACTTGGCAAGATAGCAATCATACTGCAGTCATGCCAGTCCTCCTGTATCATTACACTGAGCTTAGTAGAAGCAACAAGAACCTTGACTCCAACTGACTTGAAGAAGAAAGTGATTTATCAGCTCATGTATTTGAAAAGTCCAGAAGCAGGGCAAGCTTTACAATACAGTCCATTAAGGACTCCACCTTTCTCTGTGTGTGTCTCTGGGTTCTGCTTTTCTTTATGTGTTGACTCTGTCCTCAGAATGGCTTCCCTCTTTGTTGCCAAGAGAAGCAACATCAGTTTCTTGCTTCTTCGTTCCCATCGGAAGAGACCCTTACTTCACTTAACCACTAAACTGAAGTGTGGGACTTGTATCAGCTGGACCATCCTAGAACCATCATGATGACAAGGGAGATGGGAATAGAACCGTTCCAGAAAGAGGCCAGGGTCAGTCTATCCCACCTGCAATGCATGGCTGCAGCTAAATGCATGAGTCAGGTCTGATGTAGGAATGGCATCACTGTCTCCTTATCCAGCCTCTGTACTAATGTTCTTTGTCCCTGTAACTTAGAACGTCAGGGCCGTCCAAGAAAGAGACACACTCTGTTCTTGGTTATTCTCTCTCTTTCTTTCCACTCTTTCCCTCTCTTTCTTTCTCTCATTCTCCGTATCATCGTGACCTTCTGCCTTATGAAAACTGATTGGCAGTGAAAGCAAAGTGGGAAAGGGGATGAGGAAAAGACAAAAAAAATATAATACGTCCTTCATTTTAGTAGAAGGACTCTAGAAAACTTCTAGACTTGAGAAATGAAAGATTAAATCTACACAGCTACCCAAAGTTTGAAACTGTGGTCCGAACTCATGCCCTACATTAGCAAAGTGTGTGGTGATCCAGAAAAAAATTTATTATGGAAACTTTAGACGAGAAAGCAAAATAGGTAGATTATTATACCAGTTTGGACAATTCTGCTTCAAACCAATTCTATTGCTTGTGTTAGTCATGCACTCTCAGTAATTAAGTAAATGAATAATCTAAAAATATGTCAAGAAGTTCCCTGGTGGCCTAGTGGTTATGATTCCAGGCTTTCACTGCCATGGCTCAGGTTCAATCAATGGTTAGGAAACTGAGACCCCACAAGCTGTGTGATATAGGCAAAAATAAAGCTCAACATTCAGAAACTGAAGATTATGGCATCTGGTTCCATCACTTCATGGGAAATAGATGGGGAAACAGTAGAAACAGTGTCAGACTTTATTTTGGGGGGCTCCAAACTCACTGCAGATGGTGACTGCAGCCATGAAATTAAAAGACGCTTACTCCTTGGAAGAAAAGTTATGACCAACCTAGATAGTGTATTCAAAAGCAGAGACATTACTTCGCTGACTAAGGTCCGTCTAGTCACAGCTATGGTTTTTCCTGTAGTCATATATGGATGTGAGAGTTGGACTATGAAGAAGGCTGAGAGCCGAAGAAGTGATGCTTTTGAACCGTGGTGTTGGAGAAGACTCTTGAGAGTCCCTTGGACTGCAAGGGGATCCAACCAGTCCATTCTGAAGGAGATCAACCTTGGGATTTTTTTGGAAGGAATGATGCTAAAGCTGAAGCTCCAGTACTTTGGCCACCTCATGCGAAGAGTTGACTCATTGGAAAAGACTCTGATGCTGGGAGGGATTGGGGGCAGGAGGAGAAGGGGACGACCGAGGATAAGATGGCTGGGTGGCACCACAGACTCGATGGACATGAGTCCGGGTGAACTCCAGGAGTTGGTGGTGGACAGGGAGGCCTGGCGTGCTGTGATTCATGGGGTCACAAAGAGTCGGACACAACTGAGCGACTGAACTGAACTGAACTAATTAGGGACTTCTCTGATTGTCCAATTGTTACGACTCCATAGGCAGAGGACATGGGTTCAATCCCTGATCGGGGAACTAAGATCCCACATGCAGTGCAGTGTGGCAAAAAGAATTAAAGAAAAAAATCAAAATATGGCAAATGTGCATAATAATTATTCACAATAGCAGGAAAATAGTTGAAATTAACTTAAATATACATCAGTAGATAAAACGTCATGTAGATTACAGTTCAACCTTTCAATGGAACATTAAGTAACAGTATTAAATAACAGTTCTGAAGGATCTGCAATATCAAAAAGCAATGCCTGTGATGGCTTTTCCACCAAGTACTAAAAAGCAGAATTTGAAAAATAATTCTTTAAAATTTACATGTCAGATATAATTATGTAAAGTATACAGTCAAAAAGAGAATAAAAAGAAATATACTGAATGGTACTTGAGTTTTACTGAAATACTGTTATCTAGTTCTCAATGTTTTTTGTGGATACTGTTACATGCATTTATAACTGAAAAAAAATTAGAAAGCATTATTACTTGGCAGAAATCTATTTAGCATTTGGCCTTTGTGCTGATAAAAGAGCAGTTACAATTGGTGGTCTGTGGTCTGTCCCAACAGCACTCATTCACTTACTCAACAGTTGCTGAGTAATTATTCACTACCTGCTGTGTACTAGACACCAAGGATATTTTAGTGAGGGAAATGACTTTCTCCCTGCCCCATCCCTACAGCCCAGTGAAGAAGACAGACAATAAGCAAATAATTTATTACAAATCAGGAAAACATGCTATGAAGGTAACCAACAAAATGTCATACAAGGAAGGGGAAGCTGCTTGAAAAGGGGGTCAGAGGCTTCCAAGGAATTAGTATCTAAATCGAGATGAGGATGAGAAGGTGCCCAAAATTCCAAGTGCAGGGACAGAGCAATGCAAGCAGAGGAACTATGGTGACTAAGAGCTTGGCAAGTCCTGGGAACTGAAAGGAGGAGGCCCTGGGGGGCTGGAGCACAGAAAAAGAGAGAAGAGGGGAGAAAATGAGGTGGAAAAGGCAAGGAGGGATCAGCTTATGCAAAACCTTGATAAAAATTTTGGATTTTATTCCAAGTGCAATGTGAAACTATTGAAGAGAAGAAACATAGTCTGGTTTGCATTTTAATAAGTTCACTCAGGCTGCTTTGTAAAGAATGATTTGGTGGTGACCATGGTGCGCTGCAGTTCATGGGGTTGCTAAGAGTTGGATGAGACTGAGCGACTTCACTTTCACTTTTCACCTTCATGCACTGGAGAAGGAAATGGCAACCCACTCCAGTGTTCTTGCCTGGAGAATCCCAGGGACTGCGGAGCCTGGTGGGCTGCCATCCATTGGGTCGCACAGAGATGGACACAACTGAACCGACTTAGCAGCAGCAGCAGGGGACGTGATAAGAAGCAGAGAACTAGTCAGAAGGTCTCTGTAGGAGAAACAGTGAACTGGATTAGGGTGGTGGTAATGGAATGAATTACTGCGTTGGCTGCAAGGGCACAGGAGGGCCTAGAGGAGCTATCCCACGTTGAAGGTCAGGAAGGGCGGTAGTGAGGAGATACCCTTCGTCCAAGGTAAGGAGCAGCGGCTGCACTTTGCTGGAGCAGCAGTGAACAGATACCCCACGCCCAAGGTAAGAGAAACCCAAGTAAGATGGTAGGTGTTGCAAGAGGGCATCAGAGGGCAGACACACTGAAACCATACTCACAGAAAACTAGTCAATCTAATCACACTAGGACCACAGCCTTGTCTAACTCAATGAAACCAAGCTATGCCTGCGGGGCAACCCAAGACGGGCAGGTCATGGTGGAGAGGTCTGACAGAATGTGGTCCACTGGAGAAGGGAATGGCAAACCACTTCAGTATTCTTGCCTTGAGAACCCCATGAACAGTATAAAAAGGCAAAATGATAGGATACTGAAAGAGGAACTCTCCAGGTCAGTAAGTGCCCAACACGCTACTGCAGATAAATGGAAAAATAACTCCAGAAAGAAAGAAGAGATGGAGCCAAAACAGAAGCAATACCCAGCTGTGGATGTGACTGGTGATAAAGATGCTGTAAAGAGCAATATTGCATAGGAACCTGGAATGTCAAGTCTATGAATCAAGGCAAATTGGAAGTGGTCAAACAACAGATGGCAAGAGTGAATGTCGACATTCTAGGAATCAGCGAACTAAAATGGACTGGAATGGGGTGAATTTAACTCACATGACAATTAAAGAGTCCAAAATGTGGTACTTGGATGCAATCTCAAAAACGACAGAATGATCTCTGTTCGTCTCCAAGGCAAACCATTCAGTAATCCAAGTCTAGGCCCCAACCAGTAACACTGAAGAAGCTGAAGTAGAACGGTTCTATGAAGACCTACAAGACCTTTTAGAACTAACACCCAAAAACTATGTCCTTTTCATTATAGGGGACTGGAATGCAAAAGTAGGAAGTCAAGAAACACCTGGAGTAACAGGCAAATTTGGCCTTGGAATGCGGAATGAAGGAGGGCAAAGACTAACAGAGTTTTGCCAACAAAATGCACTGGTCATAGCAAACACCCTCTTCCAACAACACAAGAGAAGACTCTACACATGGACATCACCAGATGGTCAACACCGAAATCAGATTCATTATATTCTTTGCAGCCAAAGATGGAAAAGCTCTATACAATCAACAAAAACAAGACCAGGAGCTGACTGTGGCTCAGATCATGAACTCCTTATTACCAAATTCAGACTTAAATTGAAGAAAGTAGGGAAAACTGCTAGACCATTCAGGTATGACCTAAATCAAATCCCTTATGATTATACAGTGGAAGTGAGAAATAGATTTAAGGGCCTAGATCTGATAGATAGAGTGCCGGATGAACTATGAAATGAGGTTTGTGACATTGTACAGGAGACAGGGATCAAGACCATCCCCATGGAAAAGAAATGCAAAAAACCAAAATGGCTGTCTCGGGAGGCCTTACAAATAGCTGAGAAAAGAAGAGAGGTGAAAAGCAAAGGAGAAAAGGAAAGATAAAAACATCTGAATGCAGAGTTCCAGAGAATAGCAAGAAGAGATAACAAAGCCTTCTTCAGCGATCAGTGCAAAGAAATAGAGGAAAAGAACAGAATGGGAAAGACTAGAGATCCCTTTAAGAAAATTAGAGATACCAAGGGGATATTTCATGCAAAGATGGGCTCGATAAAGGACAGAAATGGTATGGACCTAACAGAAGCAGAAGATATTAAGAAGAGGTGGCAAGAATACACAGAAGAACTGTACAAAAAAGAGCTTCATGACCCAGATAATCACGATGGTGTGATCACTCACCTAGAGCCAGACATCTTGGAATGTGAAGTCAAGTGGGCCTTAGAAAGCATCACTATGAACAAAGCTAGTGGAGGTGATGGAATGCCAGTTGAGCTGTTTCAAATCCTGAAAGATGATGCTGTGAAAGTGCTGCACTCAATATGCCAGCAAGTTTGGAAAACTCAGCGGTGGCCACAGCACTGGAAAAGGTCAGTTTTCATTCCAATTCCAAAGAAAGGCAATGCCAAAGAATGCTCAAACTACCACACAATTGCACTCATCTCACATGCTACTAAAGTAATGCTCAAAATTCTCCAAGCCAGGCTTCAGCAATACATGAACCATGAACTTCCTGATGTTCAAGCTGGTTTTGGAAAAGGCAGAGGAACCAGAGATCAAATTGCCAACATCCACTGGATCATGGAAAAAGCAAGAGAGTTCCAGAAAAACGTCCATTTCTGCTTTATTGAGTATGCCAAAGCCTTTGACTGTGTGGATTACAATGAACTGTGGAAAATTCTGAAAGAGATGGGAATACCAGACCACCTGACCTGCCTCTTGAGAAATCTGTATGCAGGTCAGGAAGCAACAGTTAGAACTGGACATGGAACAACAAACTGGTTCCAAATAGGAAAAGGAGTGCATCAAGGCTGTATATTGTCACCCTGCTTATTTAACTTATATGCAGAGTACATCATGAGAAACGCTGGACTGGAAGAAACACAAGCTGGAATCAAGATTGCCAGGAGAAATATCAATAACCTCAGATATGCAGATGACACCGCCATTATGGCAGAAAGTGAAGAGGAACTCAATAGCCTCTTGATGAAAGTGAAAATGGAGAGTGAAAAAGTTGGCTTAAAGCTCAACATTCAGAAAAGGAAGATCATGGCATCCGGTCCCATCACTTCATGGGAAATAGTTTGGAAAACAGTGGAAACAGTGTCAGACTTCATTTTGGGGGCTCCAAAATCAGTGCAGATGGTGATTGCAGCCATGAAATTAAGACGCTTACTCCTTGGAAGGAAAGGAAGGACCAACCTAGATAGCATATTCAAAAGCAGAGACATTACTTTGTCAACAAAGGTCCGTCTAGTCAAGGCTATGGTTTTTCCAGTGGTCATGGATGAGAGAGTTGGACTGTGAAGAAGGCTGAGCGCCAAAGAATTGATGCTTTTGAACTGTGGTGTTGGAGAAGACTCTTGAGAGTCACTTGGACTGCAAGGAGATCCAACTGGTCCATTCTGAAGGAGATCAGCCTTGGGATTTCTTTGGAAGGAATGATGCTAAAGCTGAAACTCCAGTACTTTGGCCACCTCATGTGAAGAGTTGACTCATTGGAAAAGACTCTGATGCTGGGAGGGATTGGGGGCAGGAGAAGAAGGGGACTACAGAGGATGAGATGGCTGGATGGCATCACTGACTGGATGGACATGAGTCTGAGTGAACTCCAGGAGTTGGTGATGGACAGGGAGGCCTGGCGTGCTACGATTCATGGCTTCACAAAGAGTTGGACTTGACTGAGTGACTGAACTGAATGGAATGAATTAGAGATAGACCAGAAGATATGGTGACGTGAGGGGAGAATGAGTCAGGGTTGAGGCCCAGATTATTGGTTTGAGCAATTGAGTGTACAGCAATGGCACTTACAGAGATGGGGAAAGTGAGTAAGAATTAGGGAAATAAAATGAAGAATTTAGTCAAACTTAGATAACACTGTGGGAACTCCCTGGTGGTCCAATGAGTAAGATTCCTCTTTCTTAATGCAAGAGGCATGGGTATAATCTCTGGTTGGTGAACTAAGGTCCTACATGCCATGTGGCATGGCAAAAAAAAAAAAAAGATGCAATATATTACCTGTTTACATAATCTTACCCTCCAGGAAGAACTTTGAGGAGGGGAATATGTTTCTCACCTTTGAAGTCTCAACAATGCAACATGTTACAGACAAAGTATTTAGTAAGTGTGAAATGAATGTCACAGTTTTGCAAATATTTCATTCCTTTCAGAGTAATAAAATTCTACTTATTGTGAAAAGCCTGATTTTAGACAGTTGCCCTTACCAAGGCAGACAAGGAAAAAGTGGTTGACCATTAATTATTCTTTAATTGAAGAAGAAAAAGTTTAAGATGCTTATTTTTGTAATTCTTTGTTTGTTTAGTTTTCTGTAGTTAAACTAAAATGGGAGTTAAAAGCTTTAGTGTGTATGTTTAAATTCTTGGGCCTGCTACTGACCTTCTTCAAGTGAGTTTTACCTCCCAGTGTTTTAGTTTTCTCCATTTGCAAAAGGGAGATAATGGTAGTTGCCTTATCTCACAAGGATGTCATGAAAATAAGTCAGATAAATTGCTTTGCCCTCCTTAGAGAGGGGCTCTAGAAAGTAAGCATTATTACATATGATGATGAATACCCACAACTTCAAAGATATTTTTAAATTGCCCCCCAAGTCTTTGAACATGTTAAGCCTATGAATAGCACTGTGTTAGGTGTTTATACATTTCTGGCAAGCTTTCACCTCTTGTTAAAGCAGTAAATGGTCTTTGAACAAATGTATTTCTCATTCTTTGATAACTGTGCTTCCTTGTTTGTACACTTGAAAGATGATTATCATCTGGCATACGAGGTCAAGTTGAACTTGGTGCCATTGCAGTTCAATTGCAGCTTTAATTGAGTTTTTCTCCCAAAGTTGAAAATAAGTCAATGGTTCACTTTAGTAAGCTACTTACATTTTAAATAATTATGAGATGAATTCAACAATTTTCTGCAAATGATATGTACAAATAATGCTTTTCATTTTAGCTATAATATCCTCACTCAAAACTTGATATAAAAATTCAGTATTTTTATTTCTTCATTTGCTGTATTTTTTTTTCTGATGGGTTCTCCTAAAATTGGTTTTAATAGCTATAATTATTCTTTTAACATTTCTAACATAGACAGCCATGATGCACACATAAATATCATCAAAGTAAAGACCTACAGCCCTCAAGACAAAACATAGGATAGCAAACATCTTCTAGAATCACCTTTTTCTTTTCTTTTCTTTTCTTTGTTTTTGTTGGTCATGCAGCATGCAGGATCTTACTTCCCCCTGTTCAATCAGGGATTGAACCCATTCCCCTTGCAGTGGAAACATGGAGTGATAACCATTGGACCACCAGGAAAGTCCCTAGAACAGTATGTCTTATTACTGTTCATAATCAGTTTGTAATTACAAGCTCATAATCAGTGTGATATAAAAAACCTGACATTAGCACTTCCAACCTTATCCATACATCCTTTACCTGTATACTCAACACAAATCAAAACCACTTTCTGCTGGAGTGGACACAATGCTCTCAAAAGAGTGCTATAAAATCATTCTTTGCAAACTATGAGAATAAGACCTGTCTCTCCTCTTAAGTAAAACCATTTAAGTTAAGTCTTAGTATATCCATTTGATAAATGTCGAGTCTGCAGTTAAATGACTTATACTAGATTCTTTCCACCAGGTTAGAACCCAGGCTTAAAGTGTTTGAGTATTTCTTCCTGTTTCCTTCTTCTCTTGGGGAAGAAATGAGAATTTGAAGATAATGCTACTGAAAAAGTTTCATGTGCCTGATGCCGAGTGAGATCAAATAAACCAAAATGTCAGAGTTTGGAGCAGAGAAAGGTTTACTACAAGGCTAAGCAGAGAATGGGTGACTTGCACTCAAAAACCTCAAACTCCCCGATGGTTATGGGGGGAAAGTTTTTATAGGACAAATTTGGGGTGAGGGCTGCAAGGTGTATAACTTTCTTCTGATTGGTTGGTGAGGTAACAGGGCAGTACTCCAGGCATCTTGTGGTGAGCCTGAAGTCTCCACCCTCCACCTGGGTGGGGGACTTAGTTCTGCAGAAGAATCTAAAGATATTGTTAGAAATATTCCTCGAGGACCCTGCCCCATGGCTACAGATCTCTGCCTCCTGGCTAAACTATTGTTTCTTGACTGCCCCTCCAATGTTTCCGCATTCCCTCTCCTCCCTGATTAGCCCTGTGAAGCTCAGGGAAGGTCACAGAGGCTGAATGAAGCCCATTTCCTACAAGTTAAAAAAGGGCGAGCCAGAGAGTTGTTGTTCCTGGGAGTCCCAAAGGGTTCTACTCAGTTTCAATACTGGACACTTTGATGACTTTCTAAGAAGGGAGATCTAAACCAAGGTGGAGAAGGGTATGGGGGGAAATGGCCTCAACCTCACCAAGAGATGGTAGAAGCCTCCTCACACCCCACCAGGATCTGACCAATGGACACTGAAGGACAGGCCTCTCCCTCAGGCTGATTCACGAAACAAATGTCCTAGGTGTCCTAGGTCCTAAAAGTGGGGAAGGAGTTCCAATTATATTTTCACAATGTTATTAAGGTTTTATTTTGAAATTTCTGTCTTTAGTGATATTTCGGGGGCCTATAAAAGTTGCCATGAGCATAGCCTCCTCTCAAATACAATTATCTTGCATAGGCCTTTAACTGGTGGGATGGCCCAAACTGCCCTACTTCTGGGAAAATCACTCCTAACTTCTGGTATTGTTGTAAGCCATGCATTCCAGGAAACAAACTTACTCAGAAGGACAATGCAGATAGTGGAGTGCAGTTTATTACACCTGTGGGCTCAAGGCAGTCTCCTCTTAGCCAAGGACCCCAACCAGTTTTTGTGAAAACCTTATATACCCTAAGTGTACATGCACAAATCCACCTCCCCAAACTCCCTGACAATAAAAGTTAACCCGTGATTCACATGTCTTAAGCCTAGGTAGTTAACAGTGGACAATTATCAATAGGCCTGTGGTCATACCCCAACAAGCATAATAGAATGTATGATTCTATTCCATTACACAGATAATTAGGGTATTCTTTTAGCAATGGAGAGCCCTGGGGCTCTCCCTTCCCAGGGCCTGGTTTTCCAGTTGGTATGTCATTTCCATAGATACTGGGCATATAGCTCAAAGTCCACACACAGTCCGGCCCAAGATGGAGTCCTGCTTTCAAGATAGAGCCTTTTCTGTTTTCTCCTTTGGTATTGAATTTACTTAGGCCAAAGGTCACAGATAAGTAGGTACAGTGGGCCAGATGTTTCCTCCAAATGTTTTTGAGTGGTCCATTGCAATGACTTCTGACACCAACATCCAAGTTAGGCCAAATTTCACAGGTTAAGGGCACAGTTCTCCATAAGGCTGCCCTTAGTGATATAAGGGGTGATACAGGGGTTCCCCAAGCCATCCTCACTTCTGACGAGCTGGCTGCAATTCAGTTGACTACTCCTCAGGTTAGATAATTCATTAGAGTGACTCATAGAACTCAGAAAAGTGCTATACTTACGATTTCAGTTTTATTATAGAAAAAAGATTCAAATCCAAACCAAAGAGAGCGATGTGTATGGTGAAGTCTGGGAGGGTCCCCAAAGTGAAGCTTCCTCACCCAAGCTTCAAAATGTCCAGAGTATTTATTGGGACTTCATTATGTCAGCATGACCAGTTGAGTCATTGGTCAGTCTCTAACCCCACTACTCTCTTGAGAGGTCTGGCTGATGAGGACATGTTTGGGATTGCTGGTATAACCAGCGTCCATGCTAGGTCATCCCATAAGCTATCAGGTGTGGTCTAAGGGGCCCACCATGAATAAGAAAGGCATTCCTAGGAAATCCCAAGGATATAGGAGCTACTTCTCAGGATTCAGGAATAAAAGCCATCCAAATTCTTTATTGGGGCTTTCCCAACGGCTCAGATGTAAAGAATCTGCTTGCCAATGCAGGAGACTCAGGTTCCATCTCTGGGTGGGAAGATCTCCTAGAGAAGGGAATGGCAACTCACTCCAGTATTTGGATAGAGGAACCTGGCAGGCTATAGTCTATGGGGTAGCAAAGAGGCTGATACAACTTAGCAGATTAACAATAACAACAACAAATTGTTTATTACACAACCATACTGAAATGGAGCAGGACCCTATGGTCCTTCCCCCCACTACCCACCCCCCCATGTCTTCTGCTTGCCTTTTGTCTGTGGAAAACTATAGTCAAAAAATAAGTTTATTCAGAGAGTGAAAAATGCACAAAACAGAGAAAGAAGACCAAGTAATAATAATGTAGTCATTAGGCATAGTCAAGGGCCTTTAGTTCTTTCTCAAGGGCTATAAATAATATTCTGAGCTATATCTTGTGAGCTGTCTTATAGATAGCAAAACACCAGGTGGAGAAGTTAACTACAAGATGACCAGACTGTACCCACGACATGAGCTGCCACAATTCTGAGAACTGGCTTCAAAGAAACGGGAACAAATGGATCCTGGAACTGAAGATATTAACTGTACCTAAAACAACCAAGATTACTCTGGTCAGACCACCGATGGCCAATTTGAAGATGACTGTCAGAGCTGACTGTTCTGTTTTTGCAGGTAGCCCCTTCCGTCTTATGCCTTCCCTGCCTTCCTCCCCAGTTGCCAGCATATGAAATAAAGCAAATTTTCCTTTCCACCAACCTGCCTGTTTATGAGTTTTTGAGTAGTGAGCAGCTGGACCCCACACTCTTTCAGTAGCAATATTTAAATTTTATTTTAAATTAGCTATCAACATTTTGAAATCAGTCTTCACATAAATATCTCTACTTTTTGTCTCCCCCTGAAATATTTGCAATTTGGGGACTCCATTCCCACAAGGCCACCTCCCCTTTAAAAGGGATAGTTTCCCCACTATATCCACAGTCTATTTTCTTAACCTTGATGTGATTCATTCCTTTTGTTTCCTTCTGGGGCACTGCAGAGATTCAAATTGCGAACCTTGGCCTAAGTCTTGGATATTTTTGCTGTTTTTAACTTCCATCACACATTATTACCTTAAAAGAATAAATGGGGAAGGAATGGCAATTACCTTTTGTCCTTTCATTCTCATCTGAATTTAAAACCACTTTTTCTGTACACTTTGTGTGAGTGTGGGTGCAGGTATCTTCTGTTTGTCTCTTATATCTTGAGCCAGGGCAATGTGATCGAGAAGGCAATGGCACCCCACTCCAATACTGTTGCCTGGAAAATCCCATGGACAGGGGAGCCTGGTAGGCTGCAGTCCATGGGGTCTCGAACAGTCGGACACAACTGAGTGACTTCACTTTCACTTTTCACTTTCATGCATTGGAGAAGGAAATGGCAACCCACTCCAGTGTTCTTGCCTGGAGAATCCCAGGGACGGGGGAGCCTGGTGGGCTGCCGTCTATGGGGTCGCACAGAGTCGGACACGACTGAAGTGACTTAGCAGCAGCAGCAGGCCAATGTGAAATTTTTGACTGCAGAACCAGGACAAACTAAATTAAAACTCATGACATCCTCAAATAAAAAACTATACTATACTACTAAGTTGCTTCAGTCGTATGTGACCCCATGGACAGCAGCCCACCAGACTCCTCCATCCACAGGACTCTCCAGGCAAGAACACTGGAATGGGTTGCCATTTCTTGCTTCTGCATCATACCTAGTAAGGCTAAATGTCATTTGGGAAATCTTTTTAGTTATGTGTGTATGACAAATTGCCATGTAAATGATTATTACTGTGGATAATGGTTAAAACATTTGAAAAACAGACATAAAACATACCTGTAATATAAATTCCATGCTATCAGAAGTTCCTATCCCTTTTAAACACTTTAATTTTATACCAGGTAGGAATGAAATCTACAACAGAGGTAGTCAATGGCCTGCCATTGCTATGATTAATAATATGCATTTGGTGGCCTAATCTTCAGGAATTATCAGTATATTCTGTAACATATATTTGTCATATCTGTCATTCACTATTAAAATCAGACATTTTTCAGCTTTCATTGAGACTTTTTTTAAGACTAAGGAAACAAAATACAAATATTTTGCTTACTTTTCCAAGTAGCTAACAAAGGGGCAAAACTCAAAATTTTCAAACTATAGCCAACCTTAGAAAGAAGACTCTCTTTCTAAAGACAAAACAAAACCCATGTTTCTCAGTAATTTTAAATTCTCACATTCCCCTTTATAACTTGAAATTCATCATAAGTAATTAAAACTAAGCTCACAGGTAAGTAATCTTTAAGGATGTTATTTCAAGTCAGAAAACGATGGTGGGGCTAACACTAATAATCTTTGCCGGCAAGCCAATGAAGCATTAAGGTGGCACATAGTAAATACAACACTGGACTTGAACAGTTCAAGGGGCTAGTTGCTGGTCCCAACTCAGCAAAAAATAAACTTAGATAAGGGAGTTTCTCCATCTGGTGAAGGGACTAAAATCTTGTAGGAATAAGAAGTCATACTTGTTATAATTATTATCTACAAAACACTGCCATGTAAATTCTCTCATTGGATAACAAACGGTCATACTACTGAGAATTATCCTTTGGAATGTTTATAAGACATTTGTCAAGGAAAGGATTTCAAGTATAAGAACAAGAAAATAGCTGTAGTATTTTTTGAACTGTACTTATTAAATCACTACTTTCCTTTTTAAAAATGAGGGGCCTATTATACAGAGCGATGTAAGTCAGAAAGAGAAAGATAAATATCATATACTAATGCATATATACAGAATCTAGAAAAATGGTACTGAAGAATTTATTTGAAGGGCAGCAGTGGAGAAACAGACATAGAGAACAGACTTATGGACATGGGTAGAGGGGAGGAGAGGGTGAGATGCATGGAAAGAGTAACATGGAAACTTACATTACCATATGTAAAATAGATACCTAATGGGAATTTGCTGTATGTCTCAGGAAACTCAAACAGGAGCTCTGTATCAACCTAGAAGGGTGGGGTGGGGGAGATGGGACCGAGGTTCAAAAGGGAGGGGATATATGTATACCTATGGCCAATTTATGCTGAGGTTTGACAGAAAACAAAAAATTTGGTAAAGCAATTACCTTCAATTAAAAAGTAAAAAATTTTTTGAAAGAAAATAAAAAGAAGAGAGAGAGGGACTTCCCTAACTGTTCAGTGGTTAAGACTCTGCACTTCCACTGCAGGGGCATGGGTTAGGGGAACCCCACTGATTTACAGAGCAGCCAAACAGAAAAAAAAAAAAAAAGAGAGAGAGAGAGAAAGAGCCTCTCCAGCAGGAGGCTCATTACAGACCAGCCTCCACCACAGATTTTGTAAATGTGGAGAAGCAAAAGTACCACTAGATGGAGCAGGAACAAAAGACATCTATTTATTTATAGTTTAAGGAACACTGGCAGTCTTCAAAAGCGATCTTAAGAGATCCCTTTCTGAGTAAATGCAAGCTTAGTAAAGCTAGCTGAGTTACCTCAAAAACCTAGAAAAATCTTTAGCAAAATCAGAACTAGAACCTTATTCACTAATTTACTCCATGTTCTTTCCACAAAGCCATGCTGATGGGAAGATTCTTTTTCCTTCTTACACAGAGAACATTCCCAACAACGGTGCAGTTTTTTCCACATTTCTTAACTGAAGGATAAGAATTGTATTGGACAACACTGATTGGACAATACTTCAGGCAACAAGATGAAATGCTAGACACGTTCGTAAATACATATACTCCCATGGTCCTCCCGATCTATCTTCCAGGGTCAAGATCCCAACAGGGTATCACACTGATTGCCTTTGTAATTCAGGCTGCCTGCTACTCTCTCTCCCAGCAACTGCTACCAGAATAGCTGTCTTAAGAGAGTGAAGGCCTCCAGTCAAAATGGCCCTCATTAAAGTCTACAAACAAAAGCTGGAGAGGATGTGGAGAAAAGGGAACCCTCTTGCACTGTTGGTGGGAATGTAAATTGATACCATCACTATGGAGAACAGTATGGAAATTCCTTGTGAAATGGGGAATAAAACTACCATATGACCCAGCAATCCCACTACTGGGCATATACCCTGAGAAAACCACAATTCAAAAGAGACACATGTACCCCAATGTTCATTGCAGCAGTATTTGCAATAGCCGGGACATAGAAGAAACCTAAATGTCCAGATGAATGGATAAAGATGTGGTATATATATATATGTGTGTGTGTGTGGAATGTTACTCAGTCATAAAAAGGAACAAAATTGAGTCATTTGTAGTGATGTGGATGAACCTAGAGTCTGTCAGAGTGAAGTTAAGTCAGAAAGCGGAAAACAAATGTCATATATTAACATATGTATGATATCCAGAAAAATGGTACTGAACCTATTTGCAGGGTAGGAATCCAGACGGAGTGGGGGGTGCAAACTGAGAGAGCAGCAGTGATATACACACACTACCGTGTATAAAACATTAATAGGTAGCTAGTGGGAAGCTGCTGAATAGCACGGAGAGCTCAGCTTGGTGCTTTGTGGTGACCTAGATGGGTGGCATGTGGGGAGCTGGGGGAGGTTCAATAGAGCGGGACTGATATATACATATGGCTGATTCACTTCTCCTGGACAGCAGAAACCACTACAACACTAAAGCAATTACTCGCCAATTAAAATGTTTTCATTCTTATAGAAGAAAGTGAAGGCATTGACTTCAGATGAATCCTCACAGAACTTGAAAGTTAGGTTTTATGAAAGGAGGGCAGAATGACTTGTTGGTTGTTTCCTAATTGGCCTTTTTTTCCTTCCCTTTTGGCAAAGAAACCTAATTCTTGCGGATGGGGGCATAGATTTCTTCTTAAATTCCTATCGCCCCCTTAATACTTTGCATCCAAAGATGGAGACAAAGATGAAAAGCGACGACCATTAAAGGACATGACTTCCACTGTTTTGAGAACACACTAGATCTTCCTGTTAATAAATACGAATTAATGATCTCACACACAGAAAAAATCACCGCTGTTCCAAATCCCAGGACTGATCAGGATCAATTTCGACAGAGGCAAAAACCTGGACAAAATCTGCAGAGCAGGAACTAGGTTGAGATACACTGATAAAGGGCAATAAAACCAAAGGAGGGGAGGAGGAAAAAGCCCTATAAGATAGCCGACTACTCGGCTCATTGCCCATTCATTTGGACGGATTTTGGAGCTGCCTCCACTTGTCCTTCTGACAGTCTATTTGCACGCTCTCCGGTCTAATCTGCAAAATTCGAGGTTCACTGATAGCAGGGGAAAACAGACGCACACAGACGGACCCCCTCCATTCAAGGAGAAAACAGATCCCTCCGCTACCCTTCCCCTTCCCGCCCTCCGCAGTCCCTCAGGCTGCAGGTGTCTGAGCCGAGTCCCGGGTGCAAGTCCCACAGCTCAGGGAAGCGCACCGCGCGCGGGGACCCCGCTCCGTTCCTTTCCCTGCGGTTACAGCCATGCCTCGGCCCACCGAGCGACCCGCGGCTGACAGAGCCCAACTCTTCACGGCGGCAATGGGCACCTCCAGAGAAGCACCCGGCCGACCGCGGCCTCAGGCGGGGCACTGGGGCTGGGCGAGCGGGCCACCGCAGGTTCCCGGGAGAGGTGAGCGAGCCAGCGGCTGACATTTTTTGTTTGTTCCAGACTGGATGGTGGATGGCGGTAGGCCGATGCTTTTTCGCCCGCTGAAAGTCAGCGAGAAAAACAGCGCGCGGTAACCAAAAGCACAGCACCTACGCCTGTCTCAATTAGGGTTAGATGAGAAATGGCTGCCACCAACCCGGAGCCCACCCTCCGCATCCCGCCGCGCCGCCGGCTGCGTCTCCTTATGAATGCAGCAGCCGGCGCCTACGCGGATTGGCTGAGCCTGTCCACCGCGGTTCTCGCGATAACCGGTCTCGCAATTTTTTTTTTTTCCGAAGTTCTGTTTCCGGTCAAAAGGATAGTCGCCGCCCCACCCCACGTTTCTTATCTGCAGATTTGAATCTTTATTTCGGACGTATGACCTTGTGACTTGAAAATTAACTTGAGTGCTTCTGAGCGCTGTTTTCCACCTCCCACCAGGTACGGCGCACGATATCATCTTAAACAAATACAGTTCTTAGAAAAAATGTAGGGCCAATACAGTGATGCTCAGTTCTGATCATCACATTTGATGGAGAACTTTAATAGATTCCCTAGCAGTACCGACTAAACCAGAATCTTGGTTCGGCTCGTTGGGCTGCCTCTGAGATCCTACCTGTTCCCTCCTCCTTAGACTGTCCTCTCAACTTTTTGAGCAGAGGATGTTTTTATTACATATAACTAACTACTTCATTCTTGATCTTAACATTAAGAACTGAATCTCCCTTTTATTAGGAAATAAAGGCTTTTCAATCATGGACTTTGCTTTAATGTGTCATGATCACATTAAGAAAGAACAACGCGCCATAAATTGTAGCAGGTTTTCATATTCGCTGGTATGATGCTGTTTTTCATATAATTGGCTGATCTTAAAAGTTTAACTTTTCAATTGGGTAAACTCCATGGAGCTGCCGCTATTGGCATCTCTATATGAGAGAAAAGTAAAATGTCATGGGGATTTGATTTGATACGGGAACAACAAAAACTACCAAACGAAAAATTTCACATTTCCCTTCCCTAGATTTCCTGAAAAGGATCATCCATAATCCTAAGAGGCTGGAGTCTATTCCAGGCTAGTTGTTGGGTTAACTGCCTAAGAAGCCACAGTTAAATTAGTTAAGTTAGTTAACCCAGTAAGCTACTTTGGGAATCAGTTTAAATTTTTATCTCTTAATCTCTTTAAATCTCAGCTTCTTAATTTGTAAATGGGAATACTACTTGTCTTGCCCATCTCTCTGAGCTGTTGAAGTTTAAATTTAGGTAATGTGTTGGCTGAGATTTCTTATAGGAAAAAAGCACTTTAAGAACTCTGAAATGAGGGGGTTGGGATCATTCTCTCTACAGTGCTTGTGGATCTAGTTGAGTACCTCACGAAATGTTCAAAAACTGCTCTCAGATAATCATTTTCTACACCATATGCAATCTAGTAGTTTGGCTTACAGTCACTATTAATTAAATGGGAAACATGTCAAAAAATGAAATGCGCCTCTTCACAAATGTTTCTTTCAGGCCAAACTGAATTACTTCCTGCTGCTTGTACATACCATCATTTGTACACTTTGGAACCTTTGCCCTAATATTCCTAATGTGTGCTTTTCGTCAGTTCTCTATATCTGCATACCTACCACAGAAGTCATGAGGGAAGGGGACAGAGATGAAGAAGAGAAAGCCCACAACTCGTCTTCTAAGAATGTATCTAGTAAGGGAGAAAGACAAGCAAACCAAAAGAAAAGCCTGCATAAATTGTGATCAATAAAAGTTCAAGTAATATCATGTGTGCTGAAGGACACAATTGATTTTTGACTCTGCAGAGGAATTAGCATGAACTGGATCTATAAATTGTCTAATTCTATAAGCAAAGTAACATTTTGAAAGTGCTTATAGAATCATTATCTCACTTGTATTTCATAAGGACCATGTGAAACAGATAGGGATTAGGATTAGCAACCCCACTTACCAATGAGGAAATTGATATTCAAAATGTTTAAACAATTTGTTGAAATGCAGCTGGTAGGCTGGCAGGGCCTGGACCTGAATCCACATATATTGCCCCTAAATTCGGAGGGAGGGCAATCTATTAGATTTAAATTCCAGCTTCAACTTCAGCCCCAAAGCCAAATCTATCAGAAAGTCTTCCTGAGCACTCAAGGTGTTTTCCCTCCTATGAAACCCCATTTCACATTTCTCTTAAGACACTAACCCACTTTGCATCTTATTGTAGTAGGTATGAATTTCATCTCTTACACTGAACTGCAGGATTCCACAGGATACAATCTGACTCCTGATTTAGCACTTACTGCACTTAAAACAGTGCTTTGCACAGGGCAGATAATACACTCTGTGTCATGTTAACACTGCCAACATTCTCTCAGCCATCTTGGTCATTTCAGACCCTTCTTTCCCCTTCATAACTAATTAAGTGCCAAGACTTGTCAGTTTTTCATTTCTTGCTTATAATCTTGAGTGTGAGACTTCTTTATATCTAGACTAATAACTTTTTAATTGATCATTGAATCTACAGGGCCTTTCCCAGGGCAATTTATCCTCCCAACTACCACTACATTCATCTTAATTTCTTTACGTCTCCTGTTTTCAAATCTTTTACCTATACAACATTTAAAACAAAGCCTTCCAGCCTCTGGCCTTAATTTACAATCCTAGTCATTGCTCTTAATCTGTTCAATAAGAGCTCTTCATTTTAACTAAACCAGTGTATTAAACATGCCTTGAATATGCTTTGTTTATCCTCATATCTAGACTCTTACTCATTTCCATTATGCTCTTCTGAATATCTGCCCTTTTTTTTCACCCTGCCATGCCCATCCTAGGTAAAGGTAAATTCGCTTAGTTGTGTCTGACTCTTTGCGACCCCATGGGCTGTAGCCTACCAGGCTCCTCTGTCCATGGGATTTTCCAGGCAGTAGTACTGGAGTGGATTGCCATTTCCTTCTCCAGGGGATCTTCCTTACCCAGGGATCAAACCCGGGTCTCCCACATTGTAGACAGACACTTAACCATCTGAGCCAGCAGGGAAGGCTTCCCTCTGCTATGAAATCTTCCCTCATAGCAACCTTCCTTTCATAAACTTCAACAAACTGAAAGCTATATCACTCATTTGGCATATACTATGTTGTACCACAAATTGCTCTCTTCCTCTAAAGGAAATGTGAGATCTCCAAGGTCAAGAATAATGTCTCCTCTAGCATTTAACTTGCTTCCCAGGTAGCGCTAGTGATAAAGAACTGGCCTGCCAATGCAAAAGAAATGAGACATGGGTTCAATCCCTGGGTCAGGAAGATACCCTGGAGTGGGGAATGACAACGCACTCCAGTATTCTGGCCTGGAGAATTCCATGGACAGAGGTGCCTGGTGGGCTACAATCTATGGGGTCATGAAGAGTGAAGATACAACTGAAGAAACTTAGCACGAGCATTTAATTTGGTTCAACTCAGTAAGCATCTGTTATTTGACTGCTTCTCCATTATTTCCCCCCGTTATAGAAATACAAGAGAGACATGGACATTCCAATAACTGAAATATTTTGTTTTCCCAGAAACATATAATATCCAAAGTTTTCTATCACATATACCCAAAACATTTTCTCCTAACCATGTTATCTGTAGTCAGAAGCATCTCTGGTGTACTATATTGGGTCCAACTTCTTTATATTCTGCAGCAGTGATCCACATGTCCTGGAAGGCAGACAGGGATGCAAGAATAGAGCCTCCCATCCACACTGATATTTTCCTTTCTGGGGGAGCAATAACCTGCACAGGGGTGTTGGCAGGCACCATCTTTGCTATATCCTTAACTAGACGTTTATCTAAACCAGGGAAAGAGGTTGATCCCCCAGCAAGGATAATATTGGAGAAAAAAGCATTCCTCAGATCTGTATCGCATTTCATTATGCTGCTGAAGCACATCTTATCAATGCCAGGGGTCTCAAGGTGCATGAGACTTGGAGAGAAGAGGGCCTCTGGACAATGAAAGAGCTGGTTATGGAGCTTGAACTTCTTCCCATCAGGTAGTTGGTAAATCTTCTCTATACAGGCAGCTTTCTTGGCCTTTTCTTCTTCAAAGTTCATTGCCACATAGCAATAGGTTTCCTTAATGTCTGTGATGATCTTTCTGTCTGAAGCATGAAGCAGCATGATGCCCTTCTCCTTCAGCAGCATCATGAGGTGGTTGGTGAGGTCAAGACCTGCCAGATCTAGTTGCTGGACACCATGAGGCAGACAGTAACCCTCAAAGATGGGTACACACTGGGTAACCCCAGCACCTGAATTCAGCACAAAGCCAGTTGTGAAGCCAGCTGCAAAGAGAGCTAGCACCCCCTGGATGGACATAAAGAAAGCAGGAACCTCCAGATGCTCAAAAAACACCTCAGTGACCCGTTGCCGGTTGGCCAGTGGGTTCAGTGCTGACTCTGTAATCAAGACTGGGCCATCACAGGGCTTTAGCCCGAGGTTGTCATCATAGATATGCTGCCACATGATCTCCATGTCCCCCCACGAAGTAATGAGACCACGTTCCACTGGGTAGCTGTAAGAAGAGCAAGAAGATATATGGGAGCTTTAAATTTTTCCAGTTTTCACTCTCTTCAAACTTGGGTTAATCCTCATATTTATTAACAGTATCCCTTTATGGGTGGTGACTGCCAGCAAAAGATAGCCTAGCTACCTTCCTCTGAAATTTTTTGTTGATTTCCATCTTCCCTGTCCCTTTGGAATACCCTTTTTAATTAAAAAGAAAATAGGGAGATCTTCACATAATAGTAGTTTTCATATCAGTTAGCTGAAAACAAAAAGCCCAAATGACAAAGGTACCAGGAATTAACATTTCTAAATGAACTTGTATTTTATGAACGATGTTTATATATTTGAATATATTCGAATAGATACAAAGAGCAAGTAATGTTCACTCTTTAGGTATGTGGTACACTCAGAGATTTGTGCTCAAGCGTTTGCAATAACGCTGCCTGGCAGAGACTCTCGTTACTCGCTTTTTATCCTTTCTCTAGCCTCGGTCCCTCCTCTGGGTTCTCCCACCTTCCCCTCCACCCGGTCCTGCCCGCCGGGAGAAGGCGGTACCTGATGGAAAGTGAGCTTCTCCGCCGCTCCGCTTGGTCTCCCACGCACACTTCCTGCGCGCCCTCGACGCCTTTGGCGCGGCCCACAATGTTCGAGTAGACAAACTGAGGCTCCCGGGACCCGGCCAGGCCCGCCTTGATCACTCCTGAGCCGTTGTCGATCACCACTGGTAGCTGGTAGTAGCTCATGCCGCCGCCGCCTCCTGTCTCCCGGCTGCTCGGACTGCCGTGGCTGCGGGGAGCGAGGAGAGTGATGTGCGGGGTCTCAGTTCCTGGAACCCCGCGTCATAGAGGCCCTGGCACCGCCCCATGGGTCTGAGCCGGGCGGGCTAGGGAAGGGGTCGGGGGGAGCGGGGGAGGGGTTGGGGGCAAGAGAGTCCCAGGCAGAGGGCTCAATGGATGCAAGGTGCGCTCTAAAGTGCAACTTACAATTGCGTGGGCCTGGACCACTCCTCACCCCCTTGGAATCCAGGAATACCAATATCAGGAAAACCTGACTTTCTTCCCCAAAAGCTTAATAAAAAAAAGGCTTCACAAAAGGCTATCTCTAATATCTCCATGAGCTGTAAAAACCTTTTATTTCTTAACGTCATTAAGATGAAGTCACTCAGTCGAGTCCGACTCTTTGCGACCCCATGGCCTGTACAGGCGCCTTCATGGAATTTTCCAGGCAAGGATACTGTAGTGGGTTGCCATTTCCTTCTCCAGGGGATCTTCCTGACCCAGGGATCGAACCCGGGCCTCCTGCACTGCAGGCAGACTCTTTACCATCTGCTGCTGCTGCTGCTAAGTCACTTCAGTCGTGTCCGACTCTGTGTGACCCCATAGACGGCAGCCCACCAGGCTCCCCCATCCCTGGGATTCTCCAGGCAAGAACGCTGGAGTGGGTCTTTACCAGAATGTAGATTCTGGTTAATACATGCCTGTCCAGGGTCCTGCGGGAAGTTCTCAGATGCGCCCTTGAAATTGACAAAAGGTGCAGAGATTTGAACAGGGAAAGTTTTGTATAAGGCGGGGCACGATTCACGCTTTTCAACTTCCTGAAAGAGAACTTTGTCAATTTCCAAAAGGAGAAAGGGGAAAAGTGCCAGGATTTAAAGTGTATTTAACATAAATTATATCTATACATAATCGGCAATACTTTGTTTCTTTCTCCGTGGTTTCTAAACAAAGTGTACTCAAAACCGAAATAGTACCATCTCACTTTTAATTTTTTTTTAGTAATCCCATCAGATTACTCCTCCAATCCTCACCCCCGGCGTAAAATGGAAGCTCACTCTCATTCCCTAAAAATTACTGATTTTTAAGGGTGTATCTGCTTCTTTTCAGAATAAACGATATTACTTAGGTCATAAGAAGTTCAGGCTTAGAAGATATATGCACGCTGTGCGGCAAAAAGTACATCTTGGTGTCTGATTAAAAAAAAACAACCCTGAATTTTGCACACCATATAGAAGATTTAAATTCACCCATTCCAGTCCATTTTAGTTCGCTGATTCCTAGAATGTCGACGTTCACTCTTGCCATCTCTTGTTTGACCACTTCCAATTTGCCTTGATTCATGGACCTTACATTCCAGGTTCCCATGCAATATTGCTCTTTACAGCATCAGACCTTGCTTCTATCACCAGTAACATCCACTGCTGGGTGGATGTTTTGCTTTGGCTCCATCCCTTCATTCTTTCTGGAGTGATTTCTCCATTGATCTCCAGTAGCATATTGGGCACCTACTGACCTGGGGAGTTCCTCTTTCAGTATCCTATCATTTTGCTCAGGTGACCATTATATCTACTACTGTGGGAAGGAATCCCTCAGAAGAAATGGAGTAGCCATCATGGTCAACAAAAGAGTCTAAAATGCAGTACTTGGATGCAATCTCAAAAACGACAGAATGATCTCTGTTCGTCTCCAAGGCAAACCATCCAATATCACAGTTATCCAGGTCTATGCCCCAACCAGTCATGCTGAAGAAGCTGAAGTTGAATGGTTCTATGTGAAGACCTACAAGACCTTTTAGAAGTAACACCCAAAAAAGATGTCCTTTTCATTATATGGGACTGGAATGCAAAAGTAGGAAGTCAAGAAACACCTGGAGTAACAGGCAAATTTGGCCTTGGAATGTGGAATGAAGCAGGGCAAAGACTAATAGAGTTTTGCCAACAAAATGCACTGGTCATAGCAAACACCCTCTTCCAACAACACAAGAGAAGACTCTACACATGGACATCACCAGATGGTCAACACTGAAATCAGATTCATTATATTCTTTGCAGCCAAAGATGGAAAAGTTCTATACAGTCAACAAAAACAAGACCAGGAGCTGACTGTGGCTCAGATCATGAACTCCTTATTACCAAATTCAGACTCAAATTGAAGAAAGTAGGGAAAACCGCCAGACCATTCAGGTATGACCTAAATCAAATCCCTTATGATTATACAGTGGAAGTTAGAAATAGATTTAAGGGCTTAGATTTGATAGATAGAGTGCCTGATGAACTATGGTATGAGGTTCGTGACACTGTACAGGAGACAGGGATCAAGACCATCCCCATGGAAAAGAAATGCAAAACAGCAAAATCGCTGTCTGGGGAGGCCTTACAAATAGCTGTGAAAAGAAGAGGCGAAAAGCAAAGGAGAAAAGGAAAGATATAAGCATCTGAATGCAGAGTTCCAGAGAATAGCAAGAAGAGATAAGAAAGCCTTCTTCAGTGTTCAATGCAAAGAAATAGAGAAAAACAACAGAATGGGAAAGACTAGAGATCTCTTCAAGAAAATTAGAGATACCAAGGAAACATTTCATGCAAAGATGGGCTCAATAAAGGACAGAAATGGTATGGACCTAACAGAAGCAGAAGATATTAAGAAGAGGTGGCAAGAATACACAGAAGAACTGTACAAAAAAGATCTTCATGACCCAGATAATCATGATGGTGGGATCACTAATCTAGAGCCAGACATCTTGGAATGTGAAGTCAAGTGGGCCTTAGAAAGCATCACTACGAACAAAGCTAGTGGAGGTGATGGAATTCCAGTTGAGCTGTTTCAAATCCTGAAAGATGATGCTGTGAAAGTGCTGCACTCAATATGTCAGCAAATTTGGAAAACTCAGCGGTGGCCACAGCACTGGAAAAGGTCAGTTTTCATTCCAATTCCAAAGAAAGGCAATGCCAAAGAATGCTCAAACTACCACACAATTGTACTCATCTCACATGCTAGTAAAGTAATGCTCAAAATTCTCCAAGCCAGGCTTCAGCAGTACATGAGCTGTGAACTTCCTGATGTTCAAGCTGGTTTTAGAAAAGGCAGAGGAACCAGAGATCAAATTGCCAACATCCGCTGGATCATGGAAAAAGCAACAGAGTTCCAGAGAAACATCTATTTCTGCTTTATTGACTATCAAAGTGTTTGACTGTGTGGATCACAAGAAACTGTGGAAAATTCTGAAAGAGATGGGAATACCAGACCACCTGACCTGCCTCTTGAGAAATCTGTATGCAGGTCAGGAAGCAACAGTTAGAACTGGACATGGAACAACAGACTGGTTGCAAACAGGAAAAGGAGTGTGTCAAGGCTGTACATTGTCACCCTGCTTATTTAACTTATATGCAGAGTACATCATGAGAAATGCTGGACTGGAAAAAACACAACCTGGAATCAAGATTGCTGGGAGTAATATCAATAACCTCAGATATGCAGATGACACCACCCTTATGGCAGAAAGTGAAGAGGAACTAAAAAGCCTCTTGATGAAAGTGAAAGTGGAGAGTGAAAAAGTTGGCCTAAAGCTGAACATTCAGAAAACGAAGATCATGGCATCTGGTCCCATCACTTCATGGGAAATAGTTTGGGAAGCAGTGGAAACAGTGTCAGAGTTTATTTTTGGGGGCTCCAAAATCACTGCAGATGGTGATTGCAGCCATGAAATTAAAAGACACTTACTCCTTGGAAGAAAAGTTATGACCAATCTAGACAACATGTTCAAAAGCAGAGACATTACTTTGCCGACTAAGGTCCGTCTAGTCAAGGCTATGGTTTTTCCTGTGATCGTGTATGGATGTGAGAGTTGGACTGTGAAGAAGGCTGAGCGCCAAAGAATTGATGCTTTTGAACTGTGGTGTTGGAGAAGACTTGAGGGTCCCTTGGACTGCAAGGAGATCCAACCAGTCCATTCTGAAGGAGATCAACCCTGGGATTTCTTTGGAAGGAATGATGCTAAAGCTGAAACTCCAGTACTTTGGCCACGTCATGCAAAGAGTTGACTCATTGGAAAAGACTCTGATGCTGGGAGGGATTGGGGGCAGGAGGAGAAGGGGACGACAGAGGATGGGATGGCTGGATGGCATCACTGACTCCATGGACATGAGTGAGTGAACTCTGGGAGTTGGTGATGGACAGGGAGGCCTGGTGTGCTGCGATTCATGGGGTCGCAAAGAGTCAGATACGACTAAACGACTGAACTGCACTGAACTGATAGAAGATTTTAAATCTAAGTACTCTCTAAAACTAGTGCAGAAGCAAGGAAGGAAATTCAAAACCAAACTACACATCCTTCCACCAGAGGCTGAAAGCGTCGCTTTCTCTCTAAAAGCTAAGTTCAGGGCTAGGGAGTTTGGTCGCCCCCCCCCCCCCCCCCCCGCCCGCCCCTGCGTGAGAGAGGACTCCAGGATCCAAGTGCAGTAGCCTCTTCCTAGCCAGCCCAAGCCCCGAAACACACCCAAGACACTCAGCAACAAAGAAGCTAATACACTTCTTTTCCATAGAAGAAAGTAAAGCTCAAAGAAGGGCCAACTAACGGATGCTCAGTTTCTAACTAGGGGCTTTGAAAACAATGTACGTAAATTCCAACTTTTGAAATGGTAGCACTATTTAACTGGACTTACGGTTATTTTCCGTTGGGGTTTCTTTGTTCTTTTGTTAAAAGTTACGGCTAGTTTTGTGAACCGCGTGGTACAGCAGAGCTATGAAGAACTATGAGGGAGTTTCTCAAGCCCTTTTTACAGGGAGGTTTCCGTAGTGTAGTGGTTATCACGTTCGCCTAACACGCGAAAGGTCCCCGGTTCGAAACCGGGCGGAAACAGTTTTCATTTCTTTTTTAACAGGAGCCTGTGATTTCCCCTTTTCTCATTTCTTTTAACAAGAGACTGTGATCCTTCTTTTCTTACCCTTTTAAAAAGCAAAATTCTGATGAATATTTGCAGTACCTTGGGAATTTGAATTTTCTACGTGGAGTTTATTTGACAAATATTCTTATTAATGGCTTGCACGTGGAAGAAGGGTTCCAGAGTTTAAACAACTGTTTTTAAATTCAATTCACAACCTGATACTGAAAAACTAATGTACAGCCTAGTAAGAGTAATTAAACGCAGGGTAAAAACTGGTAATCCCTGTCACCTCAGCACTCTTTGTATTACAAGTCATTCGGTTTTCCATTAGTTTTCCCATTGAGATTGTTGATTTTTCTAAATGCCAGAGACCATGTTTTGCGGTCTTTCACATACTTCCTGTTTGACACCTAGTATAGACTCACAGCTATCCCTCAATTAACAAATTACGAAAAATGATTCCGACAAAAATAAATAATCAGAAAATTTCTCAGAGACAAGACGAAATCAAGAAAGAACCAGCCTCATTTTTTTCCCTTATAAACCTAACGGTTGTGGGACTTCCCCCCCACCCCCCACCATAAACATGGTTCTTACCGAGTCGAAATAATTTACTAAGAGAGCAAACAAAATCTGGTTGTAAAACAAATCTCGAGAAAAAAAAAGAATAAATTCAAGTTTACAATGTTCTTTAAAATAAAGTCGTGAGCAAATTTCCCATGGTCCTGACACAACTTTTAACAAGGAAAAAAAAAAAAGCTGAAGTTTTGGGTTTTCTTAGATTTTTTGATGTCCGCGAGTAGCATGAAAGAACTCACCCTAACATATCAGCACGTACCGTTTGTACGTCTTTTTAAATCACGGAGATAACCTTTCCGTCACTGTGGTTGACCGCGTGCTCAGTCCTGTCTCTTTCCTACCCCATGGACTGTATGTAGCCGGCCAAGCTTCCCTCACTGTACAAAAATCTGCATAGAATGCAAATGATTGTATTAAATGTTTTCTAGTCTACAGGCCCACTCTCCAGTATCCCATGGGTGGAGGAGCCCGGTAGGCTGCAGTCCATAAGTCGCCAAGAGTCTGACAGGACTGAGCGACTTCACTTTCACTTTTCACTTTCACGCACTGGAGAAGGAAATGGCAACACACTTCAGTGTTCTTGCCTGGAGAATTCCAGGGACGGGGGAGCCTGGTGGGCTGCTGTCTATGGGGTCGCACAGGGTCGGACACGACTGAAGCGACTTAGCAGCAACAGCAGCAGTAGTCCACAAGCAGAACCTTTTCCGGTATAAAGCCCACCTTTCCTTAAGCGCATGCCCAGTGTGCCCTACTGCTTTGCGCCGCTTTCTTGCATCTCAGACTTCTATCACCAGGTAAGGGTATCCTGGATACTGGGCTCCAGTTGGCTGATGCAAACAAGACTCATAGTTTCCCAAGAGCTTTCCGGCAGTACCTAAAATAAAAAGGGGTGATCAGTCTCAGCTACAAAATTCCCATGGCCGAGAGCCGGAGTACACAAGATAGCTATTCCCACTCGTGGGCCTCAAGGAAGTGGAGGATAAAGGGAGAAGACGAGCAACTAACTATAAACCCCAGCATACAATGCACAATTTGGCTCCTGGAAAGCAGCCCGCAGGGCAGCGCGGCTCAGCCTCCGCGCAAAACGCAGGCCGAGCGCGAGATGCTGACTATCTAGAATGCTCAAGGTGAGGACAACAGGCTTGGTTCCGTAAGAGAGCCCTTAGTCTCCTAGCCAAGACTCTCCCTGTTTCCGGGTGTTCCCGGTGTGCGAAGTAGCGGGGTCTCTATGTACCAGCCTGCTACTCTCAGGCTGCTGTTGGACCTCCAGGGTCCTAGAGCCTACTGCGTACACGCGGATCGCCCGGAGCCGGATGTGACGTCATCGTGGAGGAAGCAGGGAAAAGGCGGAGCGTGGCGTGGTGACGTCCTTCCAAGATGGCGGAGAGAGACTAAAGAAACTGTGTTCCCCCTCGGGTTTCTATAGGTGAGTTCTATTTTTGCCCCCAGGCCGCTATTCCCGCTCTCTCCAGACCTTGGGGCATTGGAGGGCAGGCTCCGTGGAGTTCGCATTCAGGCCGGAGTGAAGGTGTTAGGGTGGAAAGCTAGGGCGAGGCAGCCCCGATGTTGGCCTTGGCCACAACCTCTGCCGTGGGAATTGGGGGAGTGGGAGCCGGGCGAAGGGCAGGAAGGCGGAAGTCGGGAGAGACCGGCTTTTACTGTCACTTTCCCTTGCGGCCTCCAGTAGACGGGGGTGGTGGTAGGGAGGAGCGTGGCCTCCTCGGGGCGGGTGACCAGATCTTTGAAAACTTTTGGCCCTTGTGCTGGTTCTCCGCCCCCTCCGGCACCCGCCTTTCATTTAAGCTACTGTATGCTTTGCGGAAGGTAACGGGTTTCGGCAATTTGAGAGCAGTTTTACACTTAGTCGAAAGGCAGAGAGGCACTTGAGAAAATTTTAACGAATTCCTACCATGTCCTTTGACCGTTTGTCCCAAGGAATCATTTCTTAGTGGTTTATTAATTTTTTTTGTTGTTTTTTCGTAATTTACATGTGCCCACTGAGCTTGAAACTGAAGGTTCAACTGATGATCAGTTCACTTCAGTTCAGTCGCTCAGTCGTGTCCGACTCTGTGATGTAGAAGTGTGAAATTTTGCGGTGCTTTTTTTTGTTTCACTTTGTGGAAATGTTTTCACACATCGTCATTTGTTGACGTGTCCAAAGGTTTGTGTTAGTTGACCAAGATGAAATAAAAACTAGGAAGGATTTTTGTCCCTTCGGCATTTTTATCCGTATTTGCTTGGTAAGAATTTTCTGGGGACGTAAAATGAGAACAGGCTTTGTTCTTGTTTGGATTCTATGTCTCTTTATTCACCAATGGCTTGGGAGAAAAGTTTGATGAAAATTTAGTGGTGCTGATTTACTCTCTCTCTTGTTTTTTTAGAACAAGGATAGAATTCGATTCCGATATCAAAATGCAGTATTCGCACCACTGTGAGCACCTTTTAGAGAGACTGAACAAACAACGGGAAGCAGGTTTTCTTTGTGACTGCACCATAGTCATTGGGGAATTCCAGTTTAAAGCTCACAGGAATGTGCTTGCCTCGTTTAGTGAATATTTTGGTGCAATCTACAGGAGCACTTCTGAGAACAATGTCTTTCTTGATCAGAGTCAGGTGAAGGCTGATGGATTTCAGAAACTGTTGGAGTTTATATACACAGGAACTTTAAATCTTGACAGGTAAGGTACCTATGTTATTTCTTTCCACTTACAAAAGCTGGTCAATAGTCTTGAGCTAAAGCAGATTAGTATTTTTTCCATTCAGTCCCTGAACTCTCAGTCTTCAAATACTGATGTGCCCAGTGTTGTTTTTAATAAAGAGGTCAATATCACTGGTTTGCAGTAAACAGACTACATTTCATAAGCACAAAAAGTAGAGATGTTCATAGAACTACAGCATGTTTTTTGACAGATTTGACTTATCTACTGAAACAAGGTATGTATTTTGAGGAATGGAAACTTAAAGATCGAAACAGAAATATGAATTTTCATTTAATTCCAGTTTCCCCTTGCTTTTTGGTCTTTAGGTTCCCTCTGGTCTTCTCTCTTACTCTTCATCCTCTACCTCATAAGATGTTTGGGTGGGAGATATAGGTGGAGAAAGAAGAAAAAGTCTGTTCTTTAATAGTGCCCTCTTTTCTAGCCATAAATAGCAACATGCAGGACCTCTTCCTGATTTTGATTCAGAAAAATACAACGTTTAAGTTGGCTAGAATGCTTCTCTGAGATGTTGAATGCTGTCACTGCACTGACAAGAAGTAGGTTCTGAAGAACATTTTGTAACTCAGGCATTTTGTCTTTCATTTTCGATGAACTGTGTAGTTAGATTAATACTAATTAATATGTTTACTGGTTGTTGTAGAGAAAGGCGATGGGGATAAAAGGAAAGGGAAACCCATCAAATTACTCTCGCCTTCTTTTCTCCAGCTTTTTTGAAAGTGTAAACATGAATAGGTCACCATCTGACATAGCACAGCTATGAACTTTAGAATTAGATCTTGCCTGTCAGTCACTATGTCTCTTGGATCAATATACATCCTCCCTAGGCCTCAGTTTCTCCATCTGAAAAAATGAGATGATAATAACTACATGGGTTAACTGTGAAAATTTAGGATTTACTGTCTCCCAGTGAACATTAGTTTCCTTCCTTTATTTCTTCTTTTCTATCCTACTCTCCAAATCCTTTGAATCCACATTTATTGGAGAAAAATTAAGGAAAAAAATAAAAAAGGAAACATCTGAAATTCTGCCACACACGGATAATCACTCTTAACACTTTGATAAATATTCTTACATTGTTTTCCAGACGATCTCTATAGATACATATGTGTTCACATTAAACAAAATCCTTCCCTTTTTTTACATTGCAGCTTATCATGAAAATATATTTCTCTGAAAAGCTGGAATCAGGATTTTCCTTAATCCTATTAAAAAGGAATCATTCATGCTGTTTGGGATTACTTTTAAATTTTGATGTAATGGAATTTTTATGTCACTTCTGTATAAGTTGCTTAAAGGAACAGCAGTGTCACAGATATATGTCACATGATATTAAGTTTACTGAATATTTGGCTATAGAAGCGTCTTTGATCTAGAAGTTTAGAATGTGTAATATAAAATAAACAATCACAAAACCAGTGAATTTTGGTTGATCTTTAATTTAGTGATTACCTTTTCTCAGTTAACTTTGCCAGAAAATCTTGAATTGATTTGAACACACTGAAGGGCAGCTTACTTTGAGCTTTCATGCAGAGGACCAGTGTGAAGAAGAGCCAGATGTTTGGTTCAGTCTTTTTTGATATACATCTTTCCTGGAGAGCTGGGGAGTTAATTGTTTGAGCCCAGCTACAAATGTAAGAGAAGATATAGACCAAAAATAGAAAGTCTGTACAACTTATTAAGAAAACAGAATAATAAAGAATTAAGAGGACTCAGGAGCTAGTTTCCTTGCTCAAATCTTAGTTTTAATGCTCTGTGATCTTAGATGAGTTACTTTGAACCTCTGATCCTTTGTATGTAAAATAGTTACTCATATAAAGCAGTTAGCCATATATCTGGCATAGGTAATAAATGATTTTCAGTGACTGTTCAAAAGATGAAATCAAGTTTGCAAACACTTTTAACTTCATGCTAATAAACAAAAACAAATCAGTTATTGACATGAACAAATGCTAATTGATTTTTTTAACTGTAACTGAGCTTATAGGCTATCAATGAAATAGGTAAATAATTTGTATGAATTACAGTTTCAGTTCTGAACAGTTCGTGTGTGATTCAGTACAAGTTTGTAGTGGTCTTAAAGGTTATCTTACCTAGTTTGTGGTTCATTTACTAAGAACAATTGTAATTTGAGACCTTGGTATATTAAGTGATAGAATAAATTTGGGTTTCATTCTAATAGTGTCTCTCACTTTTTGTAATTTAATAATAGAATGTGTAACAAAATCAATTAAAATGCTTAAGAAACAATGTTTTTACAGACTAAGTGGTATATACATGCAAAGAAATTCATATGGAAGACTAATAAGATTGTATTTATTTTGGGGGCATTCATACTGTACCTTTGCACACAGAGAGTTAACTTGATTACAGAGATCATCCCTTATTTGTTCCAAAATTATAGCCAAAGGCCATAAGAATAGAGTAAGTAATGTATTCTTAGCTAAGGAAGTCATTTTGCAAACATATAATTGTCCAAAAGTTTGTAGTATATTTAGGAATTTGGGATGGATTTTCCCAGAATAAAATGTTCACTAAAACTGGTGATTAGGTTTCCAGACTAGTCTATAAATCTACTTAATGTTTTCTGAAAAAAATTTCTTTCTGGAGAAAAGGACAAATAGGAGGGTTACTTGAGGGTGTATATATGTGTGTGTGTGTGTGTGTGTGTGTGTTAAGTATATATTCATTCTCAAATAATTAAATGGGCATGTTTTTGGTATTAATACCAACTCAGCTTTCTGACTTTACAACTAGGAAAATTGAAGCCCCCAAAGATGCTGACTTACCCTAATTAAGTCAGCTGGTAGCACAGAGCCATTGTTAATGTAAGTGAACAGCCAGCCTTCCCCTGCATTGTAAACTTCTGGTGGGCAGAGTCTATTTGATATGTCTTAATATCCCTCTGAGTACCACACATGGTAGGTGCTCAATAAATATTGATTTGAATGTTGAACATTCAAATTGAACATTAAATTTTTCTACATAACTCTAATATGACAAATTTTCCAGCTAGTTTATGCTGAATATCAAACACAAAAAAGGTGGGAATGTTTCTAGAGAGAGCTTAGTGCATTCTAAAACCTTGTTCCTTCAGCTGTGATCCATGGGCCAGCAGCATTGGCATCACCAGGGAGTGTGTTAGAAATGCACATGCTTGGGCCCCAAAACAGACCTACTGAATCTGAATCTACATTTAACAAATGCCTGGGTAATTCAAGTACACAGGAAGTTTCAAGAAATACTGTTCAGGTTCCTCATAGGGGAGCAGAGGAAGATAATAGTTGTAAGACTCTTCTAATTACAAATAAAGAAAAGTTGGTTGCTATCTGAAGAGGCCTCAGGATAAATGGGAGGAGGCAGTAGGTTGCCAACAACTATTTTTGTGTTCCAAGTGTTTTTTTAACAAGTAGAGATATTAACATTTTTGTTTTTCCATGGCTGTACATATGAATGATCCATTATCTTTTATCTTTTTAAGTTCTGTAAAACTGAAGTTTTTTCCTAAACATTCTGAGTGAATAAATTTTAAAAATTTGTTCTGTTAATCATTTTTCATCATTCTACTTCATTAGATGTTTAAAAGACAGAAATATCTGTGTAGTTGTGTTTCAGAAACGTTTTTTCTTTGATCAGAATATTGTCATTTAGCCTTGTTTCCTTACAGTTGGAATGTTAAAGAAATCCATCAGGCTGCTGACTATCTCAAAGTGGAAGAGGTGGTCACTAAATGTAAAATAAAGATGGAAGATTTTGCTTTTATTGCTAATCCCTCTTCTACAGAGATATCTAGTATTACTGGAAACATTGAGTTGAATCAACAGACTTGTCTCCTGACTCTGCGAGATTATAACAGTCGGGAGAAATCAGAAGTGTCTACAGATTTAGTTCAGGCAAATCCTAAGCAAGGAGCTTTAGCAAAGAAGTCATCTCAAACTAAAAAGAAGAAGAAGGCCTTCAACTCCCAGAAAACAGGGCAGAATAAAACAGTGCAATATCCCAGTGACATTTTAGAGAATGCGTCTGTTGAATTATTTCTCGATGCAAATAAGTTGTCCACACCTATAATAGAACAAGTTGCACAAAGAAGTAATTCAGAACTTGAGTTGACATCAGTTGTGGAAAATACTTTCCCAGCACAAGATATTGTGCAGACTGTTACAGTGAAACGGAAACGTGGAAAATCACAGCCAAACTGTGCTCTGAAAGAACACTCTATGTCTAATATAGCCAGTGTCAAGAACTCTTATGAACTGGAAAGCTCTGGAGAAGAGCTGGATCAGAGGTATTCCAAGGCCAAACCAATGTGTAACACATGTGGGAAAGTGTTTTCAGAAGCCAGCAGCTTGAGAAGGCACATGAGAATACATAAAGGAGTCAAACCTTATGTCTGCCACTTGTGTGGAAAGGCATTTACCCAGTGTAACCAGCTGAAAACTCATGTAAGAACTCATACAGGTAAGACTGTGGGAAGTACAGTTTTTATTATTGTGACTGAAATGTTTATATAGACATTAATATATAGTGTTGACTATTTATGTCCAAAATTTAGTTTACACTTAGATTCATAAAAATATTGAGCATGTTAGACTTGAAAATACCTTCGTAATTGTGACCAAATATTTAATGGCTCTTTGTTTTGTTGTAATTGATACTCTGAAGTCCCAGTGTGTGAACTCTAAACCATTTTTCCTCACAGTTAAAATAAGCGTAAATTAAGTTCTAGCTTGCTGACTGTTTAACAGACAATATATTAAAACTGATAAAGAGAAAAAGTAATTACAACTCAGGCTGATTATCAGATTTTGCCAACATATCTCACTACCTACTTCCTTAGACTTTGTCAACTTCTGAACATAAATTGTATGTACATTGCTTCCTCAACCTTTATTGGTATGCTAGATTTGTACTTTATAGAAGCATTATATATTTCTCTTATCACCTTTCACTTAGGAAATAAGAAACACTAATTTCTTTTAACTCTATTGGTGTTTTCAATAATCAGTCTGGAAGAAGATCCTATATGCTTTTTTATTTCTAGCAGTTAATATTTTCTGAATACTGAAACTAATACTGTTGAACTCTTTTGAAAGCTTGTATGAATTAAGCAACTAAAACAATATTTCCTTCTAAATACAAATTTTATTTACTTTTCTTTTAGGTGAGAAGCCATACAAATGTGAATTATGTGATAAAGGATTTGCTCAGAAATGCCAGCTAGTCTTCCATAGTCGCATGCATCATGGTGAGGAAAAACCCTATAAATGTGATGTATGCAATTTACAATTTGCAACTTCTAGCAATCTCAAGATTCATGCAAGGTAAAAATAAAAGCAAAAAAAGACATTTGATCTTTAAGTCTGTCATTCACTGTAGCATTAAATAGACTATTATATGAGAATTCAGGACAGTAGAGTTCTAATTGTGGTACTGTCACACAATATTATTAGCACAGTGAAGGAACCAGAAGGAAGCCATAATGCCTGGAGGGGAATAAGTAAGGGAGGGAAATAAGGTCTGAATGGTGTTACGGTGTTCGGAAGGTGAAGGTTTTGTAGGCCATTATGAAACTTTTATGTTTAAGAATGAGAAATAAGTGATGTGAACTTATGTGCATTTAAGATCACTGTGGATGCTTTGTTAGCAAAAGATTGTAAGATTGCAAGAGTGAAAGCAAAGTTACCAGTTAGGAAGCTATAGATAAAACCCGAGAGAGGGATGATGGTTCAGGTCAGAAAGGTAGTAGTGGGAGAGACAAGTGGTAGTCAGATTCTGCATGTGCTTTAAAGGTATAGCAAACAGAATTCTCAGCACATTTGGATGTGGGGTATAAAAAAGAGTAGAATTAAAAACGATACGCAGGTTTTGAGCTTGATCATATGAAAAGATGGAATTACCATTAACTGAAATGGGAATTTGTGAATAGAGCAGTTTAAGTTTCAGTGTGGGAGTTTAGGAGTAGAGTTCTGATCATGTTAAATTTGAGATGACTTAGATACATGAATGGAAATGTGTAAGAGATGGTTCAGTCTGGAAGTCAGGGGACTGGTTTGAGCTGAAGACATAAATTTGGTGGAGAAGGAAATGGCAACCCACTCCAGTATTCTTGCTTGGAAAATTCCAGGATCAGAGGAGCCTGGTGGGCTGCCATCTATAGGGTTGCACAGAGTCAGACACTACTGAAGCGACTTAGCAGCAGCATAAATTTGGAGTCATTGGCATGTAGGTAGTATTTAAAGTCATAATGTTAGAGATGAGGTCACCAGGAGAATGAAGATGGACAGAAAAGACATCAAAAGATGGAGCCATGAGGCACACTAACTTTGAGTTCTGAGAGATAGCCAAGCTGAACCAGCTGAAGTGACTAGGAAGGAACAGCAAAAATAGAGGCAAACCAGAATGGTGGGCAATCTTAGAATCCAGGTGGAGGAAGTGATTTCAGAAAGGAGCCGTCATTGTGTCAAATTCTGTTGACAGGGAGATTAGGACTGAGAATTGACTGTTGGATTCAGCAAAGTAAAAGGTTAGCAGTGGTTTTGACAAAAGCAGTGTTAGCAGAGACTAGTGGGGAAGAAATGAAAGTAGAACTCTTGGAGACTCAGGATCTTACCAAAAGGAGAGCAGAAAAATAGAGGAACAGGTAGGGTCGGGTTTTTTTTTTTTTTAAGATGGGAGATGTATCAGTATATTTGTATTTTATAATCCAAAGTGGGGAGGGAATTGATACAGGATGGAAGAAATTTCAGGAGTGAACCTGGAGTAGGCAAGGGGGATAGTGTCTTACGTGTACAAATAGGAAGAACTACTATGAAGAAAAGCAAACTCTGTAGATGCCTGTAGGTGGAGGTTTGTGATGTAGAAATTTTTTCTGATTGCTAAGATTTTTCTTAGCAAAACAAGAAGCAAGGACATCAGCTAAGAGTGAGGATGGGTGCTAAAGGTTTAAGGAAAGGGAATGGACAAGCAAAAATCATTGCCTGTAGTATGGTGGGCATACTTGACTACCACATATAGCTGATGGGAAAACTTTGAACTGATCTCAGAACTAATGTTTTCATAACAACTGAAACATTTATTCTTGACATTATACATCGAAACTGTTGATTTTATTTTTAAATTTATTTTAAAACTTTTTATTTTGTATTGGAATATAGCCAATAAACAATGTTGTGATAGTTTCAGGTGAACAGGGAAGGGACTCAGCCATACATATGCATATATCCATTCTCCCCTAAACTCCCTTCCCATCCAGGCTACCACATAACATTGAGCAGAGTTCCATGCTCTATGCAGTAGGTCCTTTTTGTTTATCCATTTTCAGTATAGCAGTGTGTACGTGCCCATCCCAAACTCCTTAACTATTTCTTCCCATCCTTCCCCTCAACCCCCCTCCCGCACAACCATAATTTCTTTCTCTAAGTATGTTGAGCCTCTTTCTGTTCATATGTATCATTTCTTTTTAGATCCCACATATAAGGGATTTCATATATTTCTCCTTCTCTGACTGACTTCAGTCTGTGTAACAGTGTCTAGGTCCAATCTTGTTGCTGCAAAAGGCGTTTCATTCTGATTGATCGCTGAGTAATATTCTGTTGTATAAAAGTATCACGTCTTTATCCATTCCCCTGTAGATGGACATTTAGGTTGCTTTCATGTCTCAGCTGTTGTAAACAGTGCTGCAGTGAACATTGGGGTGCATGTATCCTTTTGGATCTTGTTTTTCTCTGGTGTATGACCAGGAGTGGCATGCAGGGGCATGGTAGCTCTGTCTTTAGTTTTTTAAGGAGCCTCCATACTGTTCTTCCTAGTGGCTGTACCAGTTTACATTGCCAACAGTGCAGGAGGGTTCCCTTTTCTCCACAGCCTCTCTTCAGCGTTTCTTTATGGATTTTTTGATAATAAGACATTCTGGCTGGTGTGATGTGATATGTTGTAGTTCTTTTTATGTCATAGTTTTGATTTCCGTTTCTCTAATAATAGTGATATTGAACATCTTTTCACGTACTTCTTGGCCATCTGTGTATCTCCTTTGGAGAAATGTCTATTTAGGTCTTCTGCCCATTTGTTGATTGGGTTGTTTTGATGCTGTTAAGCAAGACTAATCCCTTGTTGGTCACATCATTTGCAAACACTTTCTCCCAATCTGTGGGTTGTCTTTTTTGTTCTGTTTATTGTTTCCTTTGCTATGCCAAAGATTTTACATTTAAGTAGGTCCCATTTGTTTATTTTTGTGCTTATTTCCATTATTCTGGGAGGCAGATCGAAAAAGATATTGCTGAGATTTATGTCAGAGTGTTCTGCCTGTGTTTTTCTCTAGGAATTTTATAGTGTCTGGTCTCACATTTAGGTCTTTAATCCATTTCATTTTTTTAATGTAGCTGTTCAGTTTTCCAGCACCATTTGTTGAAGAGACTGTCTTTCCAATATTGTATAGTCTTGCCGCCTTTGTCACAGATTAATTGATCATAGGTGTGTGGCTTTATTTCTGGGGAAAACTTGATTTAAAATACATTTTCTAGATCTGTTCAGATGAAATGAAAATGCTGCATGAAAAATTGTACAGAAAAGTTTGCTATGTAGCATGATCTTCAGATTGTTTTATTTGCCATCATATATCTCTATAATTATTTACTAATAGGAAGCATAGTGGAGAGAAGCCATATGTCTGTGATAGGTGTGGACAGCGATTTGCCCAAGCCAGCACATTGACCTACCATGTTCGAAGGCATACAGGAGAAAAGCCTTATGTGTGTGATACCTGTGGGAAGGCATTTGCTGTCTCTAGTTCTCTTATCACTCATTCTCGGAAACATACAGGTAAGAATGTGACACAGGGATTGCCTAAAATAAGGACAGTTGTAAATGAAAGAAAAAGGGAAATTGAGCCTTTACAAAAAGTAGGTTACAGGCTTTTGTGTTTGTGCTTCTTAAAGCTTTTTATGTTTCTGATTTTCACATAAATATTAGATGTAAAAACAGACATATTTACTAGAATAATAAACTGGGTGAAATTTTTTTTATCATGTAACTTATGTACATGAAAATTAGGTAATTTTGACAGTATGTAAGTTTGAGTTAAGACATTTTTTATGGCGTTAGAAAAACTCCTTAGCCTCTTGAAGCTTCATTTCCCGGGAATAAAGCTGTAAAGTTAAGGGGTTGGGATGAGTTTCAATAGAACATCAATTTAGTAACTTCTTAGGACTTTTTCTACAAAACATTCTAAGATTTGTAAATTAAATAAATACTTAAAACCCAAAGTATCAATTTTGAAGCAAAATCTGTTGTTCAAAGATTTTCACTTTTTTAATAGGGTAATTTTTAATAGATCTTCCTAAGTGACTTTAATTCCCCTTTAATAATCTTGTAGATAACAAGAATTGAAATATGGATTGATGAATTTTCATGTTTTTAATTTTATAAAAGTCAGACTTCTTGCCCATTTTTAGTCTACTGGAAGGATATTTGGAGAAAGTTTTATTATATGAAAAAGTATCAGGTTATATGAACAGTGTAAAATAATTACTAATGTTCATTTCAGTTGGATCACACTGAAAATACCTCTAAATACAATATAAAGAGGTCTTAATTAAAATAATACTTTAGAACAGCTTACTATAGATTATTGTAATTGATAAATATTATATTGGTATAGTACACCACTTCGCTATCTTTTATTTTCCATCTAGGTGAAAAACCATACATATGTGGTATTTGTGGGAAAAGTTTTATTTCCTCAGGAGAGCTCAACAAACACTTTCGGTCCCATACAGGTCTGTGTTTAGGGAGAACGTATTATTTTTTGTTCTCTCTAATTTCTTTTTATGTAAACATTGACTTTAAACCATTATGGACTATATGGTATCTAGTCATACTCTAGCTATAGCTATATTTTAATGTATGAGTATCAGCTTTTATTTGTTTGTTTTTTTATTGTTTGGAGTATGGATTAAATTGGGTTGAGAATTATGTAGATTCTAAGACATGTTCCAGGTAATCAGTAGTTTTTAAATGATTTGGATCAAATTGCACAGATATGCCAAAAAATGAAAAGGGATGGGTAATACTAAGATAATATCAGATTTTCTTAGGAAACAATATTCAGTGTGCAAGTTTTAGGGATATATTCTAACAATGACAGGTTATTCTAAAAGGTAGTATACAGATAGTATGAAGAACATATTAAATGTTCAGGGTTTTTTAAAACAAAGGAAAAGACCACTTTGAAAATGTACTGTTCTTTCTAAAAGTTATTCCTCATAATAGAAAGCGTTTTCTAATTTATAAGCTACCTGAGAGTGGAAACCATAATTGTGCGTTTTCCCCCCTCAGCTACATCTCTCAGCCAGAGTCTGGCATATTATTGGCACTCACTAAATGTCTGATAGAGTTTTAATTTTTTAGTTTGAGGTTTCTGTCAGTGACAATGCTTGATTTTTCCTTGAAATAGGGAAGCTTTGCATAAAGGAAAGGAGTGCCTATGTATGGAAGCTTTTATTTTGCTATGTTAGAGCCAAGAGATTAAAATGGTAATTTGAAAGAAATTAAAATAATGTAATAATGTTAGCACTGTGTTCATGAACGTTGGTATTTTTGCCTTAGCAGTTTCTGAAATACTGAGCTTTGATTTTTTAACTTATTTTTCAGGAGAAAGACCATTTATCTGCGAATTATGTGGAAATTCTTACACAGATATTAAAAATTTAAAGAAGCACAAAACAAAAGTACATTCTGGTAAATGCTTGTGTTTTTTAAAAATTTGGAGCTCTCATTTGCTATTCCTTAAAATGTTGAGATACACATTCTAGCAGTTTAAATTAGATATATATTTTTTAAAACAAGGTGTACCCATATGAGGAAGGTAGCTTTGTAATGTGCAGGTGAGTTCCCTCTTTCCATATTGACCTTGTAGTAAACATTGCTTTAAAATATTTTCTCCTTTAAAAACCTGGTGTATGAACAATTTCAAGAATGAAAGAATACATAAACAACTGTTTATCACTCTTTCCCATACTAGAGTCTGGGTTATCTGGGGTTTATTGTAGTTATGCAGAGAAAGGAGCACCATGAACACTAGTCCAAAAATTGTATGAGAGGAAATAGGGAAACAGATATCCCCAAATTGTCATAATATGTGAAATGGAAAACCATACCACAGAATTTTTAGTCTGTTGCTTAAAAATGAAACCTTAAAAAAGTTTCAACATGCTTACCATTCTTTCATGCCTAGAAACAAAATTAATCTTCCTCACTGTGTAGAGATGATAGTAAGTTTTTGGTAGTAAACATCATAAAGATTAAGGTAGTAACATCTGAAAACTTTAGTGAGTCATAAATTCAACGAGCATTTATTAAGTACCTCTAAAGTACACGTATCCATGCAGGTACTAGGAAAGTGTAGTCCTAGTCCTCAAAGAGCTTACAGTCTAGTGTGGGAAACCAGGAATCTAAATAAATAACTATGATTACAAGACAAAATGTAGGATATGGTAAAGACATAAGAGTACTGAAGAAGAGATTAAGTCCTTCTGACATGAGTATTGGGAAAGCTTAATCCTAGAGAACCTGAAACATGGAGGATGGAAAAGGGAAAGGAAATGTTCATCCAGGCAGAGAGAACATTGTGAAGAGAGTCACTGCAACAAGAAACTGCAGGTTGTATTCTTGACTGGTTGAACTGAAGAGTAGTTTGGCAAAAATAGAGTTATAAGTTTATAAAAGTATGCAAGTTTGTCTAATGAGGGTAGTGAGATTGAAATCATGTTAGTACTTTTGGAGTGACAAGAGCATGGGAAAGCTAGTGGAAAATTTGAAGAGAAAAGTGTGTCTTTAGTCAGCCACATAATTAATCCCTTGAGTTGTGCAGAATTTCTTCTGAAAATAAAGTACCATACTTCTGAACTTGAACTCACAGAATGATATGAATTACTCACTAATACATTCAGTGAATTAAAGAGTACTTATCTGTGTAGCACTGTGAAGTACTTGAAAGTAGAGAAGTATAATTAGACATTTGCTCTAAGGAATATATCATCTGTTGAGCATTCAAGGCATACCTAAGTAGGATGTTACATAGCAGTAAGATAGATAGCTAGGTGTCCCAAGGTGGTATATGAAGTATTGACAAATGAGTGATTAAGAAACAGCTTACCCTGGTCTAGAGCGATTAAGTCCATTTTTGTAATGGAGTTGATGTGTGAACCTAGTCTTGAGGCCCATGATGGATTTGTGCAGGTAATGAGACGGGCAGATCAGCAGAAGAGAAACAGTGTGACTAAAGGTGGGGTTAGAATGGGAATGGTAAGTAGATGAGTTCCTCAGGGTTTTTGTTTTGTTTTGAAAGATAGTGAATTTTTTCCCTTCTTCAGGTGCAGATAAAATTCTAGATTCCAGTATAGAGGACCATCCCTTGAGTGAACAAGACTCCATGCAAAAAAGTCCTCTGTCAGAAACTCTGGACGTGAAACCTTCTGATGTGACTTTGCCACTGACTCTCCCATTGGGGGCTGAGGACCACCACCTGCTGCTGCCTGTCACAGACAGCCAGTCCCCTGCGCCAGACGCGTTGCTGAGGCCGGCCGTGAATGGGTATTCAGAGCCACAGTTGATTTTTTTACAACAGCTATATTGACTTTGTGAGGAATATGGAATTGCTAAGACGTCTCTGGTAGTAAACATAAACATCGCTGGTAAGGTGCATATATTCATATTAAATTGACCATTCATTTGAGTTGTGACCATTATTTTCATTCACTGAAGTAAAAGCACCTGGTGCTGCATCATAGCTGCAGTGCTTGTTTTGATGTTTGGCTTTCATGTCTAGGTTATCCACACAGCTTTTAAAGGAATGAATTATACTGCAGTAGCACTAATTGGGGTGAATAAGTATAACTTTGTTTCAGAGCTGCCTTAATTCCATTTCTATTTTTCATTTCAGAATTGCCTTTCATTTACTGAAGTGAAATCTATCAGTTTATGATTGAGTTTTGACCTGTGGAATATGTTTTTCTTCTCAAAATTTAAACAAAATCCATAATAGTATCAGCCCATGACAGTGCTGTTAGCAAGCTCCATAGACCAGTATATAAACTATGAAACTCGCTCAGTCGTGTCTGACTCTTTGGCGAATTCTCCAGGGCAGAATACTGGGATGGGTAGCCTTTCCCTTCTCCAGGGGATTTTCCCAACCCAAGGATTGAACCCAGGTCTCCCACATTGCAGGCGGATTCTTTACCAGCTGAGCCACAAGGGAAGACTTTCACATATAAACTGTGAGGGGGGAAATTCATATTTCTACTATAAAAATTGAGGTACTGAGTAAGAATTGTGCTATTTCTCTATTAATATAGTCCACTGAAGGTAACTTTTCTAATGAAACAAAAAGTGCTTCTCTTAAAAACTAGAAAACTAGATATAAATTTTATTGTGTAGAACTCAGAATTCTGGAGAAAACCAGTGGTCAGTACTTTTTTGATTTGAGTTATCTGAGACTACATTTTCAAAATGAATTTTAGATAGATATTTGGTGTTTTTATCTTATTAAAAGCAGTTTCAAATTTGATGTAGATTGTTTTAATAAGTTTCTAGATTATTGGAGATGAGGGAAATATACTGAGTTTTGAAAATTTTTGATAAGCTTCTCTTATACTTCTTATGCACTTTTAAAAAAATGAAATCCTAAAGAATTTTCTAAATAGAAACTTAGTGCATAGTATAAAACATTTGACTTCTGAATTTGGTACTTATATTCATAAATAGTTAAAAGATTAACTTCAATTATAAGTAGACATTTGAGTTATCAGAAAGCCAGTTTATTAAACATTTTATATTTGAGTTTTTTATAAGTTTCAAGTTTGAAATTTTTATAGATTAAACCATAACAGTTGGTGGTGGCTGTAGTTTCACATTAGTCCTTTTCCTTCTTAATGAACTTAGAAAATTCAAATTTATTCTGATACTTACTACCACTTGGCTCTTTTTATTTCCCCACGTATTGATTTAATCTCACTGCCTAGTCTTTGGACATTAAATTTTTAGTTCCACAAAGTCTGTTCTTATACTACTGATCAAACACCATTGTGACATTATTTCCTATTTCTCCCATGCATTAGTTATGGCTCATTTGTTTTCTGCTTTTAAACTACACCTGTAATAAAATTAATGTGTTTTCTATTGGTATTGATTTCTTTAATTGTGTTTTCTCTGGGGTCCTAGTCATAGGAACCAACCAGAAGACTTAATAAAACCAAATTCTTATAAACTGTACAGATCACCATTTCATAGCACACTCAGCATTTTCACAATAAATTGCCACCAGTGGGATTGACTTAGAGTTTGAAATACTGCCTTTGTACAATGTACGTCAAACTTAGTATTTAACTTATCTAAGAAATCTAATTATTCATATGTATTAATTTAATATACAGGATTTAAATACAATTTATAAAGTTATAAAAATGTTCAACTAATCTATTCTGGCTTAAATTCAATAGGAATTTATTGGAATGTGAAGAAATTAAAGAAAATTAAGACTCAGCCTTTTTAAGAAGTCTGCTGAAATGGAGAGGTTATATTTAATTCACATCTTCATTAATCCAAGCATCTAATGAACAAAATTTCTTTTTAAAAACTGCTACAGTGATGTCATAATTGTGTAAGGGTAGTAGTTACCAGATTTCCTCTAACATGATGATAATTAGTATTTTGTCTTTACATAAATTAGCCTTTACATTTATTATTTTTCAGATTAAAGGATTGGAGTGGCTAAGGTTGATTTATTGTGTTTTTCTTCATCACATTGTCTGCTTCTTAGCTAAAATAATTTTATTTTAAATTGCCATGGCATGACGCTCTTCCAGAACGACTTGTAAAGAAAGTTTGAAGACTGAGTTTTTGTCCTGTCATTCTTCTAATGTTGTATTACTATCCTATGCATATGTTTTAGTTGTATCTGCTATCATTGTAACACTCATAATTATCAGTTAAGTTCATCTTTAAATATATTTGTTACAGTGCAGTGTTTCGGGAAAGGTCTATTATAAATTATGTAAGTATTCCTATGTTTTTTGAAAGTCTTTTTAGAATGCTGAAGATCTTACTAAGAAATTATTTTCTAAATTAATTTTGTTTTGTATTAGATAATTCCTTCTGTATTGTTAGATTTTAGGCTTTTAAAAAAGAAACCATAGATTATATATAAAGGATTTTTTGCTGGTATGTTTTATGTTTCATTTCATAGAATGATTTTGATTTTAGAAAAGTGTTTTATCTTTTTCCAAAAGAAAAGGTCCTGTCAGTTGTTGCAACAGTAGTTTGTCACTTTTCTGTATGTTTCATGTCTACAGAAATTGTACAAATGATAGTTGAAATGTGCTTATATAAAGATAGTTAATCTACATGTACTCATTTAAATATCCTAGTACGATAGCTCTAACATTTGATACACATCAAAAACATTTTTAGAATAGTTGTGTCCAAGACCCACCACACCTTGGGCCCTCTGAATCAGTCTCCAGAACATGCTAGAAAAGCTCCATGGGTGGTCTTAATGCGTACCAAACATAGAAAACGATTATCCTAAACATTTCCGGGTGTTCTTTCTTTCGGCTCTTGATATGTGGTATGTAGGCAGTATCGTTTTTTGATTTTTTTTTTTTTTGGCTGCACCCTACAACTTGTGGGATCTTAGTTCTGTGACTAAGGATTGAACCTGGGCCTTTGACAGTGAAAGTGTGGAGTCCTAACTACTGGACTCTAGGGAAGTTCCTGTATTGTCTCTTGATAAATGAAGCTCTTAATATGACTTTCCACTTTTTACTCAGATTTTGAGTCTTTGGAATTTGGCTAGAAATACCACCAAATAAATTGTATTTTAATGCCATTTCTGTAAATTCTATATTTTTACTCATTATTTATGAACATTATTGATAGTTATCAGAGCATTTCTTGAGACAGTGATATAATTTACTTACCTGGCCTCTGCAACCCCCACCCCACTTCATTCAGCAGAGATGTGATGTATTTGCTTAAGGGATTTGGATAATGACCATGTAAACATAGTCATTCAGAAATAGGGTATTTATTTTCAAGAAGTATATACTGAAATAAACACCATGGATATGAATCAAGAATTTGAATTAAAATATCTGGCTATTACTTGAAATGCTAGAAGATTATTGAAATCAGAATACATAAGGCCATAAAGATGAACAAAATGATTTCCTCTTTTAAGTTTACAGTCAAATGGGAAAGACAGGCCTGAATGCCAAGTGTTATAACAGAGGAAGGCAGGAAAGGAAATGTCAAGCAGTCAATAGAAATTGAATGGACAGAGAAAGAGCTGTTGCTTTCCTGGATAGGCAGGCAAGAGGAGATGGCTATTGGGAGGGATTTGTTCACAGCTAACTGAGGTAGGGGAATGGAGAGAAAATCTGAAAGGTATTGGCAGAGATCAGTCATCAAAGACACATCTAGGACTATACCCCTACCACCTTGAAAGAGTCCTCTGCCTTTCACTTGTGGTGGAAGAATGGGATTAGATAGCCAGGTTTACACTCCAGGATTTCACACCCTCAACTACAGTTGAATGCTAAAGGGCAGGGAGTAGACAGCCACGTTTGTAACATGCTTGTGATTCCATGCTTGTGATCACACATTATAGAACACCTTACCAGGAAGAAAACAGTTCTTAGCCCAAACAAGCTACTTCAGACACTTGGTTTATGTGTACATAAAAAAGATCATTTAGATCTGGTCCATAGTGAAGCAAGCCAGAAATCTAAAGGAAATAGTGAAGAAGCAGAGAAAGCTGATCTAGAGAACAAAGCAAGGGGATGAAGTAAGTTTGCAGAACCAAGCGACCACGACCCTGTGAGAAACCAAAGTGGCCTGGGACTTTACAGTCCCCACCCCCACTCGAGGTGGCGTAGCTATGCTTCATTTCCTTGTGCCTTGAATGCTCATGATTTTTGCCTATTAAATCCTTATAGTAAATCCCCCCTTTCTTTTTTTGGCTATGCTGCGCACCCTGTGGGATCTTAGTTCCCCAGCCGCAGATTGAACCTGCAAATTCCCTAAATCCCCCTTTTCTTAAGCAGCCTTGAGCCAGTTTCTCTTCCTGCATCCCCAACTTAGTAACGTAAGTTTTGCTCCTTAGTGATTGAGTAGATGGTGACGCTGTTAACTATGATAGGGAGATAAGATGGAGGTTTATGGAAGAGAAGACTTTTTATCTGCTGAATTTGATTGGTGGTGAGACATCTATATGAAAATGTCTAGCAGAGGTTGGCAATGGGGACTGAAACCCAGTTGAGGTTAAAGCTAGAGATATAGATCTTGCAGCATAAGGCTAATAATTATTTTGACAGAAATGATTTAGGCAACCCTGAGAGATGGTATAGAAGAACAAAAGATAAGGACAGAATCATGGGGGAAAATACATTCTTAAGAATAAGCAAAAGACGGAACAGGAGATGGAAATTGACAACAGGAAGAAAACGAGGGTGGTGCAGATTTCATGAAGACAGAAGTGGCTTTGTACCGATCGCATAGTACAGAGAAATAGGATTCCAGTCAAAGACAAAATTGGGTTGGCTAACTGGAGCATGATGATCCTTTGAGAAAGGCAGCTGCAGTAATAATCGTGGGTAGAAGCCAGGTGGATACAGCTTGAGTAGATGTAAGGATTTTTCAGACTACTTAGTTTGAAAAACAGAGTGAGTACAGCAGTCATTTTATGAAATATCTGAAAAGTATAAACCACTTTCTTTTGCTTTCAAACTTGAAACATTGATAAGTGATGAGCATAATAGAGTCTGCAGCACTGTAACAGAAGTCTGGATTTGCATTGGATCTTAAAGGACGACTGCTAAGAAGGAAATGGAAGAAAATGTTTGACATGTATATGGTTGCAAATCTACTCATTACAATTCAGATGTGCAGAAGAAGTAGAGTTTTCCTACAGAATTTAACATGTTCGTCCCCTTGAGCTCCCACCCAGTGGGAAGTCTGGAAAAAAATTAAAAACCTAGTCTGATATAAAGACAATTTATATCTTAAGGGAGTACTGAAACATTTTAAAACTTGTTGTCTTATCTCTACCCTTTGTCTTCTCTCTAAAATGGTGTCCACCTATGTGGAGGACAAGAGGCTTATATAACCGAGGGGCATGAGGGAAAACGTTGTTCTTTCTTTTCCGTTTTCTGGACATGCTGCTGGCCTCTGATGCAGTAGGCAGCAGCTTATAAAATATGTGATCAGGTTTTTTTCCTAGCCTGCTCAGAGCCCAGTACTTCTTGGTTGACCTGGCTTCACTTTAGTTCTCTTGGATGTTAAAAAAGAGAGCCCTGAGACTTCTGCATAAATGCCTCAAACAGTCTTGTTTCAAGGTTGCACATTAGTACATGGCACCCCACTGCAGGCTCCAGATAGGCCTACTGTCTTCACATTCACCTATTTGCTTCCCACTCAGCTACCTTGTGAGTCTCCCCTTGGGAGAATATTGGAACTTGTGGGTCCACTCCATAGCACAGAGGAACAGAAAGTAGCCTGGGAAAGTAAACTGCATCACAAAGGTTTACTTTGATGTGACTGTGTCCTAGCCTGGGAGAATCTCTTTCAGAATCCTATTGACACCCCTAAAGTACAGTAAAGTGAAGTCGCTCAGTCGTGTCCGACTCTTTGCAACCCCATGGACTGTGGCCTACCCGGCTCTAAGGAGCCTCTCAGTCCATGGGATTTTCCAGGCAAGAGTACTGGAGTAGGTTGCCATTTCCTTCTCCAGTTGACACCCCTACTACCCAGCATATTATGGAATATTTCAAAACAAAAGCTGAATGGATTACTGCTACATTAAACAACATGAATGAATTGCACTAATGTACAAAAGTAGTCGGATACAAAGAACATACATATGATTCCATTTATATAAAATTCTAAAACATACAAAACTGTGGTGGTAGACATCATGATGGTGGTTGTCTGTTGGGGAAGATGGTTGGAGGCAGTTCTGACATTTACTCTTTATCTGTATCATGGTTAACACAGATGGGTTAGCTTTGTGATAATTCATTTAACTGTTAGATACTTCCATTTAAAAGAAGTATATATTTAAAAAAAAATTAATTTGAAGAATGAGAAAACCAGAGTGTTGGTTTTTAAACTTCAGTGAGATTAAAGATGACTTGGATTGTAAAAATGCAGGTTCCCCAGACTGTTTGGAAATTCTGATTCCATAGTCCTGACTCTTAAAAATCTATTTTTAACAGTTCCCCCATTTGATTCTCATTCTCCATACTTTTTAAAAAATGCTGATTTAGCATCTTCAGTTTAAACTATACACTGGACAGATGTTCGAGCATAAGAAGTCTGTCATACTGTTACACAAGTCTGAGTTTATTGGCTGTCTTAATTGCTAAGAATAGCATTTCCTCATCAGCTTAATGTTTTCCAAATGTAATGACAATTGTTAAAAATGTTTTTATTTTTTTATTTTTTTGGATTCAATCATCTTTATTAACCTATCAATGTTACATTTTATACATAATAGCTAGTCTTCTCAAAGGGATCTACTTTAGTACATCGTGTTAATAATAAAAAGCCAAGTAAGAGGGCTGAACTTCAACCTAGCATTTTAATATCCTCTGGACAAGGCAAGCTAGAAAATCAATCACTTTGCACACATGTAAGAGTAGTGTTCCAAAATAAGTACGAAGCTGCTATACTTTTAAGCAGGGGAGGAAAAAAACTTCCATTTTGGTCTTTTTTCTTCCAGCAAATTATACTTTCAATTAACAGCAATAATGGTATCATAAAAAAATGCTCTGCTTTTTAAATTCCTGAACTTCAATACAAATTAAAATAGTAGTATTGGAGTCTTTTGGGAGGCAAACAGCTAGCAGCTACGTTCATCAGTGTAACTGAGCCTCTTTATCGATAACCTGGTCCAGGTTGGGTATAGCCCTGACCAAAGGGAGGACGGCTACATGCATATGGGTTAGACCCACTTGAAAGAGGGGTCATGGTACTTCCAGGAGGTGGAGTGAAACCTGGTCTTGGCTGGTAGGCCCTGGATTGGCTTGGAGCCATTCCCGGTTGTGAGGCAGGGGCCACAGTGTAATTAGTGGGCTGAGAAGTTTGGGTAGTGTAAGTTTGTGGAGGGTAACTGCTTGCCTGATACTGCTGTGGAGGTTGAGCAGTTAGTTGCTGAGGCTGACCAGAAAAGGCAGGTGCCGGTGCCTGGGAAGTTGATTGCTGGCCATATCCTGGGAACTGCTGAGGTTGCTGGGGTCCAGTCTGCTGACTATAGCCTGAATACTGAATACTGTACTGCTGTGGCGCCTGAGGGGGCGCCCGTGGCTGCTGAGTGCCATAGCTGGGCTGCAGCGAGTACTGATGGTACATCTGACCTTCACTCTGACCTGCTTGAGTCTGAGCTCCTGTATATGGTGGCTGCTGTGGCTGAACTCCTGGTGGGTGAGCTGCGGAGGAGGAGGAAGCAATGCTGTCGGGAGTTCCTGACCGGTCTTCTGCAGGAGCACTGGGAGGCCCTGAAACCTGATCATGTGTTAAACCAAACGCTGACATGACATTTTTATTGATTTCATCTTGGTTTTTTAAAGGATCAAAAGCTGACATACTTGCTGCCATAACCTGAGTAGACTGTTTACCAGAAGAATCAGCAGCAGCAGGCTTTTCTTCCCTACCATCCACAGTATCGTTTTCAGGAATGCTGGAAGACGGGCCTGGTTCTCCAGGTGGTTCCAAGCTGTCCAGTAAGCGATTCACTTTATTTCGAAGTTCTATCAGTTCTCGACGAAGATATTTCACCTGACTTGATTCAAGGGGTCTTGGTTGGCCATTAACAAATAATGTCAGTTTCAGTATTCTACTACACTGAATTGCAAAGGAAAGGTCAGAACTATCAAAAATTGTTATAAGATCTCCATCTTCATCTTTATATTTAATTGTAACTTCATCATTACTCAGAAGTTTTCCTCTGAAGACTCGCTGCATCATTAGCACTAATTCATCATAAGTAATATCTTCATTATGAATGGGAATTCGTTGAATATCCTCCCCAAGCTGAGCTTTGACGATTAGTTTCCCACTCAGATCCAACTGCCCATTCATGGTGGACTCCAGGATGTTCTATGTATGTAACTCTAGAGAAAGACTGGCATTCTGGAACAGGCAAAACCAACACATGGTGGTAGAAAGCAGACAAGTGGTTGCCTGGAGCCGTTAAGGGTGAAGTAAGGTTTAACTGGGGCAGAGTCTTATTTTTTCTTATAACATGGTTTTCTTACACATTGAATTCTGTGGCTTTTCAGATTTGATCAAAAAAATTTTATTTCCTATTGCATTTTTAACTATAGAAACCTGACTTTCCTCTGACATGCAACTTTTTTTTAGATAACAGTTATTTAGTTCTAGCTATATTCAGCATGTAATGTAAAAGTGTCAAAGAACTGATGTGTTTGAACTATGGTGTTGAAGAAGACTCTCAAGTCCCTTGGACTGCAAGGAGATCCAACCAGTCCATCCGAAAGGAAATCAGTCCTGAATATTCATTGGAAGGACTGATGCTGAAACTCCAACACTTTGGCCACCTGATGCAAAGAACTGACATTTGAAAAGACCCTGATGCTGGGAACGATTGAAGGTGGGAGGAGAAGGGGACAGAGGATGAGATGGTAGGATGGCATCACCAACTCAATGGACATGAGTTTGAGTAAACTCCAGGAGTTGGTGATGGACAGGGAGTTTTCTTTTAATATAACATATGAACGATACTCCAAAAAAAGCCCTGAAACCCATTTCACACATTTTGTTATTATTAACATCAACTAATGAGTGTATTTCTCAAACAATTGCAGATGTTTTTAAGATTTTGTTTTTCAGTACAGACTCAACCCGATAGTAACCATCTGTCCTGGATGATTCAAGTTCATCTCTCTGAAAGTGTGAGAATGGATTTGGTAAGGCATTTAGGTCTTTTCTGGCTCAGTAACTCAGTAACCCTAGAACATTAAGTGAAAAATATCTGTGCCTACCCCTCAGCACCCCTGCACGCGTGCACACATTTCCCTAGGGAGTAAGGAAATGGGGTATTAGGTGGTGAATATAAGGAAAAGCCTGATAAATTTTAAAAATCATTAAATAGGAAATTTCTATCTTAATTCTTTATTAAAGGAATGGAGAATAACAGATTTGGGGTTTTTTTGTAATGTTAAATTTTTGGAATAAATACAGCTATGATATGAGGAATTCATAATAAAGTGAAGGCAATATTTTGACAACTGTAAAACTGAACACCTTTATTTCACCTCATTACAATATTTAGAGACAGATGGTTTTTCCTTTTAGATGCAAAACTTAGAATAACCTCTTTAAATTGTCCACAGTTGTTGGGTTGGTTTTTTTTTCTTCCTCACACTTTGCCTGGCTTTAGCAGTAATAAGTCATTCAAGTTAAACTGTTAAGTGGTATATATGAATTAATAAATTTGTGAACATGAGTCTGTAATCAAAGGATTGTAGTGTCTATTGCCTCTTTGTATAAATCTTAATTTGAAAACAATTGGCCACAAACAAGTGTAATTATTTGCCATCAAATCATTAAAATGTTAGTGGCATCCTCCAAAAGAGAATTCTCTTTAAAAGTTCACTGGCAGCACTGGACATGTTTGGAAAGTATACATTTATATGTATTTATATGTGTGTCTGTTTATATATATTTGCCTATATTTGTGAAATTGAACCAAAACTCATCTATAAAATACCTTAAATACTTTTTCAACCTCTAAACCCCTTGATGGTACCTGGAATCTGCCCCCTGAAACCTTTTTACCTCATGACAACTTTCAGTTAGGATACCTAGAATGACCTTTCCTTCGATACTGCTTTACTGTTTGGGTGTATTTTCTTTATAAAAAGAAATTAGTTCCTTGATTTCCTTCTTCAAGTGTTCAAATTTTGGTCCCTATTTTGTAAAATTTTTTTGAAAAATTACTCAGTTTTTCACAATGGACAGTTACTTAGAATTTAGTATCTTTTACCTGTCTAACAAAAGTAACATAATCTATGAAAGAATTTAATAGATGATAAAAATATTAACATCTGAAAAGTAATAAGACATATAGATGAAAATTAAAGTTTGTTTTTCATAGATGTTGACCTACTGGTGCAAGAGAAAAACCTGCATTAGATGACAGGCTGCAAGCTTCCCCATAACCTGGTGTCCAGTAATAATGCCTTTTAAGGCCATTGGAGACTTCTGCAAGGTACACGTGTCCATCCACCACAAACGGCTCCACATCTGTATTGTCCGATTTTAGACGGCCTGTGTGAATTAAATCTGAATATGCCTAGGATTTTTAAGAAAAACTGTATCATTAAGAAAATAGTTAATTCATTTTACAAATTTCAACATTCACATTTAGATGTGATAATTTATAGTCTGAAATATTCTGAATAACTGCTGAATTTAAAAATTTTTCAGGTATTGTTCACACTGTGTAAATTACAATCTCATAAAACTTATTTCTGCATTTTAACATTAAGGATGTTTTGTTGTCTTATGACTCACTGAGATAACAATTCTATATATATTACCAATTTTGTGGACCAGAGGTTTCAAGTGAAAATTTTCAAGTCCCAAGGTGACTCATAAATGGGGGTGGCGTGCTATTGTATATGCCCCTGAAGATCCAGTGATAGCTGGGGATCCATTTTTTAGAAAAATAAACACCCACAGATTTTGGCTTAAAACTTTGAGTTCATGGACTCCCTGAAGGTAACTGACAGATTTAGGCTGAGACCATTCCTTTAGTATTAGATGCTGGCATAGCTGGCCACATAGTTATTTCTTCATTGTAGAATTTTCTTTGTATATCTTGTATGGATCATTGACATCTACATAAAGGTGTCATACAAACATGTTAAACTAATTTGTCAGTAAGGCTGTGACTACTGTAGAGAAAAGGAGAAATCAGTAAAAGATTCAAGTCTAGTTGCTTTCTGCTATAGCTTGTCATTATTAGTCCAACTCAATTTAGCTTCTAGTGTTATAGAATGTGGATGTGGTGTTTTTCTGAAATCAAGCTATTTTTAAAAAAATAGTGTACATGTTATTAATCTTTTTAGTGATAGAATTCTGATTAGTCTTTTGGCAGTTTTTGAGAATTCTGACACCTTATTTTTCTTTCTATTCTAACTGAAAACTATTCCGTTATGATGCTTTTTGTGTGTTTTGAAAGCAGTATTAAGGGTTCTATACATTTACATAAGCAACATAACATATTTTGACAACTTGTACTGTATTTTCGAATTCTGTCTTGATTTAATTATTGGGTAGCAGATTAGAGATTGTGCCACATCAAATTTATACTGAATCAACAATTGTGATTTTTTTAAAATTAACTTTGGAGTAGAATTAGGACTGTATAATTTATCATTTTATTTATTTGTTTATTTTCCACTGCGCTAGGCCTTTGTTGCTGTGCACAGGCTTTCCCTAGTTGCAGCAAGCAGGGGCTGCTCTTCGTTGCGGTGTGCGCAGTGGCTTCTCTTGTGGGGCACAGGCTGTAGGCGCATGGCCTTCAGTAGTTGTGGCACACGGGCTCAGTATTTGTTACATGGGCTCAGACACGGGCTCAGTATTTGTTACGTGGGCCCAGTTGCTCCATGGCATGTGGGATCTTCCCAGACCAGGAATGGAACCCGTGTCCCCTGCATTGAAAGGTGGATTCTCAACCACTGAACCACCAGAAAAGTTCCTTGGTGATATTTATACTAACATGTAGTATTTGATATCTTTCACTGTTTCAACCACAGAACTTTCCAGTAGCTAATTTTTAGAATGTATGTTAAAATTTATCAAAACTGAAGTGTCTCACTGTACTTGGTAATCCTGACTAACTCATCAGTAAATAACATCTGATGTTGTAGGGAAAGCCCCAGGAAAAAACCTCAGTGAAGACAAACTTACCACACATGTAGCTTCATCAAATTTGTTTCCCCAGATGTAGATATGAGAGAGTGTAGGATTTGTTTTCATTGATTGTGAAAGTGCAACAAGTCCTTTTCCCTCTATGTTGTTGCTCACCACAGACAACCTGTGGAGAAACAAAAAGTAATAACCCTAGAAACAGTTCCACAGAGAGAATGGATGAGCTACCAACAGCATTTATTACACACATCTTACTGTGTTGTCTTAGCATTAAATGTATTCAATGTAGTAGTTAAAATACTGATCTTACAATTCCTGAAATCCAAGAAACTTTTCTAATTGGATTCTTCATGTACCTAAGTAGAGCTACCTACATTTTGGAAATTGTTTTAAACAAACTATTGTTCTACTTATTATTCAGTAAAGGTTTGGAGTGGATTGCAGACATATTTTTCAGGATAAAGTCACCTGAGCAATATTTTCTTCTTGATTCATTCTTAAAGTCATTATCATATTGAATGATTATAACTTTTCTGTTAGAATTTGGGATAAATAATATAAGTGATAAGAATTTTCTCTTTAACCTTAAGCATTCATAACGGTTATCAATCTAATTTTAAAAAGACATTCCTTTAAAAAGAAAATAGAAGATACTGAAATGTTTCCTGTAACTTAATATGTTAGTTTAGAAACTGAGTTTTCATATTTCACCATGAATCTTAAGTGGTAAGAGGTTTAAAGTTAGTGTTCTAAACAACTTTTTTTTCTGTTATTTTGATTAAATGTAAAACCATACTAACGCTTTAAGAGTCCTGTTGTGTGAAGCAAGAGCATCACTGAGATAGTTTGCTCCTGCATTTTCCATTCTGTTAAAAGAAAGATCTATTACTTCCAGGGTAGTATTGCTTTTCAGAACATCGGCCAAACACTTCATTCCATCCTGAGTTATTTTATTGCTGGGAAAGGAAAAATATCTAGTTATATTTGAAAATATGAAGTGTCCTTTTATTCATAGAGATCGTAGGCTTAGAAACTTTTAAGCAGTACTTTGTATTTTAGTTAAGATTTATTTTAGTCACTCAATTTCCAAAAATGTTACTGAAAATTTGCTATAAAATGTTGCTTCTGTTCTGGTTTACGTATTTAAATTGCTCACTCCAGTTATTAGGAGATATTATATCAGTTTAAACTGAATAATAAGTGAAGCTCAGGATAAAAAGATAAAAATGGTTTTATTTCCTAATTTTTGGATTTAGTGTCTAACACAGAATCATACCTACTATGAATCTTTACACAGATTTTCCAGATTATCACTTACCAGCTTACATCAAGGTATTGAAGGCTCCTGTTCAGATACAGTGCATCACATAACTGTTTCATACCACAATTTTTTATATCATGTTTACACATGTGTAACTCAACAAGGCATTGATTTTCTTTCAACATGTGGCCTAGGTGAACTGTAGACTCTTCCTAAAAATAGATAGTCTTTTTTTCTAAAATATAATTTTAAAGCAGTACATGTTTATTTCAAGCATGGTCAGTTATTTAAGTTAGCTTTTTAAGAAGACTTTATCAGTTAAGACTGTTAGTCTACAATTTGTATTTGTTTAGCATGGCTTTTGAAAAGAAATCATTTTGTCACAAATGATAACCTTTACCATCTTAGAAACACGCAGCGGGCACTTGTAAAGTGCAATGACTAAGTGATGTAAAAGAGGGGAGTTAAAAAGGCTGAGCGCCGAAGAATTGATGCTTTCTATTTGTTGGTGCTGGAGAAGATTCTTGAGCATCCTTTGGACTGCAAGGAGATCAAATCAGTCAATCCTCCAGGAAATCAGCTCTCACTATTGGAAGGGCTGATGCTAAAGCTCCAGTACTTTGGCCCCCTGGTGTAAAGAGCTTGACTCACTAGGAAAGACCCTGATGCTGGGAAAGATTGAAGGCAAAAGGAGAAGGGGGCAACAGAGGATAAGATGGTTGGGATAGCATCATCAACTCAATGGGCGTGAGTTTGAGCAATCTCTAAGAGATAATGAAGGAGAGGGAAGCTGGCGTGCTGCAGTCCATGGGATTGGCAGAGTCAGACACAACTTAGCAACTGAACAGCAACAACAGAAATCATTATTTTAAAAATATCAGTCATCCCAGAAGGAAAACAAATCACAATAATTGGTACCATAGTTGAGCATGGCAGTCCAGTGGTTAGCAGTTGCTTTCACTACTGGGCCCAGATTCAGTTCCTGGTTGGGGAACGGAGATCCCACAAGCTACAGAATGCAGCTTAGGTACAGAATGAAGTCCAGACCTCCTGGACTGCTATTCTTAGGCAGTATGCCATTATTACTTATGATTTCAGAGATGCAGTGGCTCATCACATCAATACAACAAAACAAACAAATGACAAGACATTTCACACTGGGCTTTTATAATTCTCTAGCCCTTTATCATTTGTGTGTTCATCTTAAGCATTCTGCCCCTCAACAGGTTTACCCACTGAGAATGAGTTTATAAGAACAAAAGACAACATATTTGTTTAAATAAGCAACTTCTAAAACCATATTATAATACTCTTACCAAGAACTTAAAATTTTCCATTCAAGTTTTCATTTGTAAATGGTAGTCTACAATTCTAAAAATATAGCACATTCATGAACCTTGACATAATCCTCAAGTTAGTACCTTCATTTTATTCACATACAGCATTATTAACTGCTCACTTAGAATACATACCTGTTCACCATACAGTATGGGTCGGTTTAGGTTTAATCCTTTAATTGTTCGGTTTTGAGTTAGGACTGTAGCAAATGCTATCACACTTTGCATTCCCTAAAAACAGATAAATTCATTAAGGAAACTGACAAAAACTTTAAAAAGTAACCTCCCTAATATTTCAAGATGAGTAAAACTGGGCTCTGATAAATCAAAATTGTGCTTTTAAAGGTTTAATTTCCTAGTCCTTGAATGTAGGTTGATCAAATTCAGAAAAAATCCATCTTTAACATGCACGGGGACTTTCTTAAGGATTCCTTGGATGTTTACCTCTAGGTTTGCTCCTAAATCTTCAAGATTCTGTATGATGCAGACGTCAGACATGCGGACACAAAAGTGGATCCCAGCTAGGGCTCTATGCTACTTATATATCCTTAATGCAAACCTCCTTTTATATTCATACTAACACACTTTAAATGGGTGTTTATGGCGGCAAACCATTACTAATCACATTTTTCACAACTCCAGTTGGCCCCCTCTGCCTTTTGGAAGGGCCTGATCCTCTCGCATCTCTGTGATGGATACATACCTAGTTGTTACACCAGAAAACCTGGGCCTCTTCCCACTCCACCCGTCCTCTTACCTTCCTATCAGTTGATTGCCAGATCTTAGAAGCAAATCTTACAGATTCTGCTTCCAAAGATGTCTCTAATTAGTCCATCTCTAGCTACCACCTCACCCAGGTTCTCACCACCCACCTGAATGAGGGCAGAAACTTCCTAAAACTTTCACTTCTTTAAATGGGAAACATAAACCCTTGAAATAAATAGAAAGCATTTGTAAGAATAAATACATGAGTATTAAAATTACTTCAATCTCTGTCAGTCATGTTACACTTGGGGAAGCACTCTCTTAGCACCATACCACACTTGGGGAAGCACTCTCTTAGGGTCTGCATGTTCTGGATCCCTGGCCTGGAATATTTCTGCCATGTCCCTCTTGAAGGCAGCTCTTTCTCATCCTTCACAGATGGGGCAGCTTTTTTCATCCTAGTATTCCTTCCTCAGGTCTTAGGCATAACCATCCTATCACACAGATGACCTCCTACCTACCCATTATCAGAGTATTTTGCCATCTTTGTAGCACTTTGCTCTAATTTACTGATATTTTCCCAATTAAAATGTAACCTTTATAAAGGCAGAGACTATATGTGATGCACTCTTGTATCCTTAGAATCTAGGGTTGTGACTATTACGTGCAGAAAATATACAGTTGACCCTAAAGGGTCAGAGGTCAATTGTATACCTTGGTATCCATGGATTCAAGGAACCTTGACTTATGTAGCAATTGTAATATTTACTGTTGTAAAAAGTCTGCATTTACCCGGACCCAACAGTTCAAACCCATGTTGTCGAGTCAACTGTATATTGAATTAATGCTTTCCCCATTCCTTCCTACTGTATCTACCCACTTAAACTTTAGAGCCTATTATACCAAAGAGCCTCCTTGGCCCATCTTACTGACATCCTGTCCCAGTGATGTTGCATTAACCTTTTAACTAGGTTCCTAACAGTAGGCCTGAAGGTTTGAAGGCATGTTTGAGAAAATGAAGCCTGGACTTTGAAGACATATCAGGTCAGATGAAGGCTCTTAGAATTGTCTTAGGTTTTATGCTATAACTACTCACTGAAAAATGTTTCCACAAATAAAAAATTTACATTATACAAATCAAGTATTTGTTTAATTAAAAGGAACATAAGGTTCTTTAGAAAATCCCATGCAAGTTAAGAAGGGTAATAGATGGAAATTTAGGACGATTTTTATTACACTGGATATTCTTCCATAAAATTATTATAATCTGATTTTTACTTAAAGATTTTTTTTCTCTGATACTAGATCTTAGAGATGAGCTTAAATCATTCATAAGACTGTCATGTAGCTGGTCTCTTGACACTTCTCTGTGCTAGTTTCCAGGGAGAAATATCAAATACTTGAGTGACTCTCTTTTTTTTTTTTTTTGTGAGTGACTCTCATAACCAGTTTAACTCACCAGATCACAGTCACCCAGATCTAATTTCTCTAAGGATGAATTAATTTGTAGCATTGCAGCAAAAAACATCCCACCCTTATTTTCAATCTTGTTTCCAGTCATTCTTAGGTGTTTCAGAGTTCTATTCTTCTGAAAAGGAAAAGAGGCAAAACTGGATTAAAAATTTAACCCAAAGAATTCTCTTCAGATTACGTGTTAGGAGACTGTATTACTATTTGCGGACTCAGTCAGTTTTTCATGGAGATTGAATAGAATATATTCCATAAAGGTAACATTCAATTTCCCATAATAGGTAAAAATATAAAGTGTACAATTTGGGAATTCCCTGGTGGCCCAGCAGTTAGGACTCTGCACACACACTGCTGAGGGGTTCAGGTTCAATCCCTGGTCAGGGGACTGAGATCCTGTAAGCCACATGGTACATCCAAAAAGTACAATTCACTGGATTTTACTACATTCACAGTGTTGTGCAGCCATCACCTCTAATTTCAAAACATTCTCTTTACCCTTAAGGGAGACCCTATACCCGTTAAACACTCACTTCACATTTCCCTGTATTACTTTGAAAGTGACACAATTTCTCAGACATTTGCAAAGTTTAATTCCTTCTCATAATTCATTCTTTTGATAAATCATCCACAAAATTACAGACATTTCATTGTCCTAATGAAATATTTGAACCATAAGTGCATGTAATTATCTTTAAAATTAAGTCAAACTTCCCTCCCCCCCGCCAAGAGTGGGAAGAAGGAAAGGATGTCCACTCTCACCACTTCTATTTTACATTGTACTGGATGGGGCTAGATAAGGCAAGAAAAAAAGGCATACAGGTTGGAAACAAGCAAAACTTTTTGCATATGACAATCTTTTATGTGGAAAATTCTAAGGAATCCACTAAAACAAAAAAAGACCTGTTAGAACTAATATATGAAGAAACACATCCCATGTTTCTGAATCAGAAGACAATATTCAGTTCAGTTCAGTCACTCAGTCGTGTCTGACTCTTTGCAACCCCATGAATTGCAGCACACCAGGCCTCCCTGTCCATCACCAACTCCCGGAGTTCACTCAGACTCACGTCCATCAAGTTGGTGATGCCATCCAGCCATCTCATCCTCTGTCGTCCCCTTCTCCTCCTGCCCCCAATCCCTCCCAGCATCAGAGTCTTTTCCAGTGAGTCAACTCTTCTCATGAGGTGGCAAAAGTACTGGAGTTTCAGCTTTAGCATCATTCCTTCCAAAGAATACCCAGGACTGATCTCCTTTAGAATGGACTGGGTGGATCTCCTTGCAGTAAAAATGGCACTATTCCTCAAGTTGATCTAAAGATTTAAAGCAATCCCTCTCAAAATCCCAGTTTGTTTGTTTACTTTGCAGAAATTGATAAACTGATCTTAAAATTCATGTAAAAATGCAGGGGACCCAGAAGAACCAATACAACGTTGAAAAGAACAAAGACGACCCACATTTTTTCAAAACTTAACTACAGGACTACAGTAGCCAAGATAGTGTGGGACTGGCCTAAGAACAGATATATAAATTAAGAGAGAGTACAGAAATAAACTCATTTATAATCGACTCTTGACAAGGATGTCAAAATCAGTGGGAAAAAAACAGTTTTAACACAAGATGTTGGGTCAACTAGATAGCCACATGAAAAAGAATGAAATTGCTCCTACGTCACTTCATATACAAAAATTAAAATATCAAATAACTGAATGAAAGAGTTAAAAACTTAGAAGAAAATGTAAGTGTAAATATTCATGACTAGGTCATATATGACTTTAGATGTAACACTAAAAGCATAAACAACAAGAAAAACACAAAATGCATTTTACTGAACTTCTAAAATTGTGTGCTTCTAAAGATACTACTAGGAAAGTGAAAAGGCAACCTACAGAATGTCAGAAAATATTTGCAAGTTATATCCTATAAGGGACTTGTATCCAGAAAGGGCAAAACATTTGAAAAGCGAATTATCCAAAGAAAATATAGAAATAACCACTTAGCATGTGAAAAGATGTCAACATCATTAGGAAAATGCAAATCAAAACCACAAAACCTCTTTATACCCACTGCTGCTGCTGCTGCTAAGTCAGCCCGACTCTGTGTGACCCCATGGATGGCAGCCCACCAGGCTCCGCCGTCCCTGGGATTCTCTAGGCAAGAACCCCGGAGTGGGTTGCCATTTCCTCCTCTAATGCATGAAACTGAAAAGTGAAAGTGAAGTCGCTCAGTTGTGTCTGACTTTTAGCGACCCCATGGACTGCAGCCCACCAGGCTCCTCTGTCCATGGGATTTTCCAGGCAAGAGTACTGGAGTGGGGTGCCATTGCCTTCTCATACCCACTAGGATAGCTCAAATAAAAAAGTATCAGGTATTGGTGAGGATATAGAGAAATCAGAATACCCATTGTTGGTGGAACATAAAAAGGGGCAACCACTTTGAAAAAGTTTGGCAGTCATTCAAAATGTTAAATAGAGTTTCCAAATGATCCAGCAATTCCACTCCAAGGTATATACCCTAGAAAATTGGAAACATAAGTGCACAGAAAAATGTGTGCAAATATTCATAGTAGCGTTATTCATTATAGTGGAAACCCAAGTACCCGTTAACTAATGGATGAATGAAATGTGCAATGGAATATTACTTGGCAATAAAAAGGAATGAAGTATGTTACAACGTGGATGGCACTTGAAAGCATTGAGCCAGTCAATAAAGGCCACATGTTATGTGGTGATTCTATTTATGTGAAATGGCCAGAAGAGTCAGTTAGAAAGTAGATATGACTGCAGGGTGCTGGAGAGAGGGAGAGAAGCGTAGAGAGGGATTACTAACAGGGTCTCTCTTCTGTGGGGAGGAGGTGTTCTAACAACAGTGATAGTGGTGATGGTTGCAAAACTGTGAATATAGCTGATCTTTGAACAACACAGGGGTTAGGAGCAGTGACCCTCTGCTGTTGAAAATGAGTTTAACTTCACAGTTGGCCCTCCATATCCAAGTCCTACACTCTCAGATTCAACTGACCGTGCATTGTATCATACTGCAGCATGTATTTAGTGAAAGAAACCCATATATGAGTGGACCCATGCAGTTCAAACCTGCGCTCTTCAAGGTGTCCATTGTATGCTAAAAAAGCCACTGAACTGAACACTTCCAAAGGATAAATTCTTATGTGAATTATGTCTTAATAAAACTTGATTTTTTAATTGAAGTATAGTTGATTTACAGTGCGTTAATTCCTGCTGTTCAGCAAACTGTTATATATACATTTTTAAAATATTTTCCATTATGGTTTATCCATAAAACTGTATTAAAAGTGAGTTCAAAAGTACTCATGTGATATCTAAATGTTAATGAAGTGCAACAAAAAATATACAGTTGCACAAAATTAAAATAAATTGACATTAACATTTATTTCTGTTGGTTTCAAGCTAAAATTAAAGAAATTGAAATCCCCAAATTGTTAGTTTGAGGTATACGAATGCTTACATGTAGGGCTTTAGCAATCAGTTCTCCACCTTCAGGCCCAATGTCATTAAACATAAGATTTAAGTAAATGAGATTATGTTGTTTCTAAAATAAGAGAAAAGAAGCTATTATACATGTATTACCAGAAATCAATCAAGAATATATGAGCTGCTTTTTAAGTAAAGGTGTTTACCAGCAAAGAAAATCTTTACAACCAGGGAAGTTCAAGGTCTCCAGCAAAACAAAGGATGATTAAGGAAAAACAACATTCTCATTTAAACAAATATAATTACAGGATAAAGAAAAAGACTATATTCATTTTTTTAGTTTTTTTTTTAATTGGAGGATAGTTGCTTTACACTGTTGTGTTAGTTTCTGCTGTGCAACAGTGTGAGTCAGCTATTAAGTATACACATATCCCTCTTAAGCCTCCCTCCCAGTATATTCATTTTTTATCAATGATTCAAAGTATGGATGTGCTTCATGTACTAAACCATAGTGTATCACTTTGCAAAAGATGACTCAAGAGGCTCTAGGTATGAGCTCTACTGAGACCATATACACAAATGTGTTTTTACTGTATTTCAAGTGTTATAGCACAGTCAAGACCCTTGATATTTTACAAAACTATGTTTTGTGTATATGTCACTAGACTAGGTGATTTCACCATAAACAGATCTGAGAACATGGTGGCTATGATTTTTGATTTGTGGTTGTTGAAAATAACTTGGTGGTGTTTTGTTTTTTTTTTTTAAAATCTTCACTCCATCCTTATATTCTGTGCCATTTCATGGGTATGCGAATTTTAAGATCTTTTTTGGCTCAGTAGAGACACTTGCAGCACACGAGAATGGGACAAATAGCTAAGAAATTAAAAAGCCAATTTAAGGGAAGAATAACAAATGATATATGCTGCTTTAAACATTTTAACTGAAAATACAGACACACACATGTATATGTCAATCTCCTGAGGTTGAAACAAAACCTTTTCTTTAAGGACACCTGTTCTTATTGGTGGACCACACTACCTTTCTTAAATAAAATGCAACCATAAAGCAGCATTTCAGTTTGGGTATCTCGAAAGTGAAGTCTACAATAAAGGGTTAGTTTAGCAGGCTAGGGCTGCTGAAACCCTGCACATTCCAGAGAAAAGACTGGTTCTTAACTTGGTCCTGAAAGAAAAAAAAGAACAGAACATTTTGCAGTAAAATACCTGGAGCAGTTTTGCAGCATAGTACGCGCCAACATCACTTAGGAGGTTGTATCTAACATCCAAACCTGAAGAATACAGATGAATAGAAGCTGATATTCCTCCTAATGAATACTTAATCAGCAGAATGAGAACAGGAAGGAACGATTCGTAAGGAGACATACCATTAATATATGAGTTATTCTTTAAAACTCTGCAAAGAATCCAGAAATCTTCACCTGTTACTCTTTCTCCTGATAGTGAGCGACTGTTACCAGCAATATTTAATGTGATTCCTACCGATCTGTTAAAATATTAAAAGGAAATCCAGTAAAGGAAAAATATTTTTCCTTCATGGTTAGTGACATCACTGGATAGTATTTACTGGAACCAAGTACCACAGTACAGATTTTTATTAAGTGTAACTTAAAACTACTGAATATATACTACAGCTTTTGAAAAGCACTTTAATATATGCATAATTTAATTTTTCAAGCACAGAAAAAGTATTCCTACTTGATAGGTAATGACATTGAAGAATGTCATTCAATGATTTGCATAAATAAACCCAGCTCACAGGAGTTAATGACCAATCTGGAACTCAGACTTGGAGAATGCTGGTCTAGTGCCTTTTTTTTTTTTACTAAACTACCTCCAAGACCTGTGTCAGTCATCTATGCTGAATCAAAAAAGCATGTCCATTTCATCTAGCATTTGCAAATGGCTTTCAAATCACTCAGTATTCCAAGAGTTTTCACACAGATGAGTATCAGTGACTGTTCTGATGTAATCAAGTATATGTCTTCCTTACCCTTTTTCAATTTCTTCATCCACTTCTTGGAGTATTTGCAATATAAAAGGTTTAATTTCCTTGGACTTTTCCATACATAAGTCATTATAATATTCCTGGAGACCACCAATAGATGCTGAAACTTTTGAAAAATAAATGCAATACTTTTCATCACATATAAATTATCCGAGGAGCTTCCTCCCACCAAAATTAGATTTCTTTCAAAGATACAAATGTGTGTGTGTGTAGAGTTAGGAGTGAGGGGAAGAAAAGGAAGAATAGAGAAAGTAAAATAAGGAATGGGAGAGAAGAAAAACGCTGTTTGGAGAACTAGGGCCATAGAAGTACCCACTGAGGATGGGCAGACACTTAACTTGAAGTGACACAAAAGGAGAACTAACTTCTGTTAAGTAACAGGCCTGGCAGCTGAGGAAAATGACGTCCAGAAAAATTAAGTATTTTGCCTGAAATCATACAGCAGAGTATTGAATCAAACTTGACTCCAAAGCCTCTTCCATTCTGCCATAATGGATTAGGGTAACTCATGTTTGCTTATAATAGCTTCAGATAAAGACAGTTTTATCATAGAGTCTAAACTCAAAAGGGATCTGAAAAATCAAGTCCAACAGGCTTCTTGAAGACCTTCTATACCCTGTAAGTTGATAGCATCTTTGAATACAGCTCTGTCTGTCCTTCCTAGAACAGGTCTCCAAGTTGAGACCTCACTCATAGAAGTGCTTTACCTGCCATTGTCTTCTATTTCCTGTTTCTAAAGGTGATTTTTCCCTGACAGTCACTAATAGGGAAGACAAACAAAACAGGAGTTGAAGTCTTCTTCCTCTGTTACACCTGCAGCAGCATCTTTCCTTGATGCATCATCTTATTATTTTCGATACTACTTAAAAAATTTTTTTATTGTAGTTGATCGACAGTGTTGTGTTAGTTTTAGGTGTACAGAAAAGTGAATCAGTTATACATAAATATTGTACGTTGTGTAGTGTGTTAGTTCCTCAGTCCTGTCCGACTCTGTGACCCCATGGACTGAGCCCACCAGGTTCCTCTATCCATGGGATTTCCCAGGCAAGAATACTGGAGTGGATTGCCATTCCCTTCTCCAGGGGATCTTCCTGACCCAGGGATTGAACCTGAGTCTCTTGCATTGCAGGCAGATCCTTTACTATCAGAGCCACCAGGGAAGGCCACATACACATACATACATCCACTCTTTTTTTAGGTTCTTATGCTTCAGTCACTGGTTCATTTCTGGTTCGAAGGAGGTACTGGTTGCTTTGGGCTTCCCTTGTGGCTCAGCTGGTAAAGAAGACGCCTGCGGTGTGGGAGACCTGGGTTCGATCCCTGGGTTGGAAAGATCCCCTAGAGAATGGAAAGGCTACCCACTCCAGTATTTTGGCCTGGAGAATTCCATGGACTGCATAGTCCATGGGCTCTCAAAAGAGTCAGACATGACTGAGCAACTTTCACTTCACTTCACCCATATAATTCATTACAGTGTATCAGGTAGAGTAGGTCCTTATCTATTTTATAAATAGAAATGTGTATATATCAGTCCCAATCTCCCAATATATCCCTTCTCCCCTCCCCTTTGTTATTATTTTAAAAGCATCTTTTTCCAGGCCCAGGCTTTCTAGGGTAGAAGGTATGCTGACACTTTCCTTACAAGCACATACCACTCCCTGTCTCTTTTCTGTCTTAGCTTTTGTGTTTGTATGTCTCTTTAAGAGAGCTTAGTAATCTCACTACTCAACCACCCTGAGATCTTGAGGATCCAGTTTCTCTAAGTCTCTTCATCTCAAAAATGTTCCTTCATGAGTGGATTTCTGCACTATATGAACTAAAGAGTTTGCTAAACAAATATGCAAAACAAGATTAAAGAGAAAGAACATTATGTTAAAACTGAAACCAAATAATTTTTCTTACAGTTTTTTAAAAATAAACTTAAAAAAAAAATAAATTTAGGGGAATTCCCTAGTAGTCCAGTAGTTAGAACTCTGTGCTTTCACTGCCAAGAGTCCTGGTTCAATGCCTGGTTGGGGAACTAAGATCCTGCAGCTGCATGGTGTGGCCTAAATAAATAAATAAATAAATAAATAAATAAATTTAACCTACGTTTATTTCAAATAACTTGGAAATTTCAGTATCAAAAAGAAAATAAAAGAAACATTGATCAGCAATCTCATTGCCAAAGAACCACTGCAACTGAGGTCTGGGAGTGTTCCCTACTATTTTTCTTTTTCTGTATCCTTTTCCTATTCAGTTAACATTATGAGCATCTTTCCCATTTCATTAGCTACCCTCTGAAAATTTTTAACAGCATAATTGTACATAAGAAATCTTCACTTACTAAGCATAAAATAATAAGGACCTACTGTATTGCACAGGGAAATATATTCACTATCTTGTAATAACCTATAATGGAAAATAATCTGCAAAAGTACATATATATTCTGTATAACTAAATCACTGTGCTGTATACCTGAAACTAACACTATTGTAAATCAACTATACTCCAATTTAAAAATAATTTTTTAAGAAATCTTTCACTTTAGGATTTATTTATATTTAAATAATACTTTATTTCATGTATTAAATAATACTTTAGCACAGTATTTCCCAAACTGTTCTGTGGAATACTAATCTACTGCATGATCAAAGATATTGTAAATAGAATGGAGTTTATCCTAAAATAAATTTGAGAAATGATGAGTTAAATAATGCTAAACAGATTCCTATCTACAGTAATTCTCGGGACATTTAAAACTCTCAGGTACACAAGGACTCCTCAAGTTGTTGAGCCCGGAGGGGAAGGAGGATAAAAATGCTCCTAGACTTAGGACTTAGGAGACCATGGTTCACATGGAATACAATCCAAAAAATGCTCCCTTACCATCCTCAACAGAAAATAAAACAAGTAGACCTCAAACGAATTTACTTGTTGGAACTGGGCTCCCACTGGGTTCCCTCTGCTCTGGCTCCTACCTTCCTTGGTATTAAAAATGTTAAACAAAATCTCAGAAATGGAGACCCAACTGAAACAGAGGTAATTATCTGGTGTTTGTTAAAAATGCAACCCAGGAGACACAGATCCAAGAAGCACTTGAACTGTGTTCCACCAGACTACAAAGTGGTGGTGATTTACAAAGGCAAAGAACCCAGAAGTTACATAAATGGTTCATCAAGAATTGGGATTGGGGTTTGAGCTGGCAAGAAATGAGGTTGCTTGTTAAGCAAGGAATGACTGGGAGTCTGAAATGATTACAAAGTTGCAATGGTGGGAAGAAATTTGAAACTATAAGGATGTAGCTAGCAGCTCCTATTTTGAAAACAGCTAGTAGTGTCCTTGAGTCTGACACTGTGCTGTATAGACCCAATGGACTGTAGACCGCTAGGCTCCTCTGTCCATGGGATTTTCCAGGCAAGAATACTGGAGTGGGTTGCCATTCCCTTCTCCGGGGGATCTTCCCTACCCAGGGAGAGAACCCAGGTCGCCCACATTGCAGGTGGATTCTTTGTCATCTCAGCCACTAGAGAAGCCCAAGAAAACTGGAGTGGGTAGCCTATTCTTTCTGTAGGGGACCTTCCTGACCCAGGAATTGAACTGGGGTCTCCTGCATTGCAAGCAGATTCTTTACCAGCTGAGCTACCAGGGAAGCCAATTCAAGTTCTCAGTGATGAAGGAATGCATCTGAAATCATTTCCACAACAGCCACCCAGCTCCATTTTGCATGCCTGAACCACAGTTACTCCATTTTGATTTTTAAATAGCTTTAAATATGTCATCAAAGAGAAGAGAAGGCTGCCTTGAGAATTTCTCAGTTTCATTGCCTGCCCTCAGCTGGCAGAACCGTATCCAAGACATGCAAACAGATGTAGACTTACAAGTCATGTTTATGTGAAGGCATGAAGGAATCTTAGATTACAGGCCAGACAAAGCCAAAGAATATGTATATTTAACTACCTGGCCATGGATTTAAAGTATTTTTGAGCATCAGCTATATTTTTCTGCTACTCTCTCTTTTATTTAAAATTCACCCAAGTATTGCATGTCAGGATTCTATGGCACCAACAATTTATTTCCTATACTGTATTCATATTAGGAGAAAATAATAAACTGGTTTTCAAATCGAAAAAAAAGCTAAGAATAACCAATTCTACAAGAAAATGTCAAGAATTTGACCTAGATTCATTTTTAATCCACACCTGACACTTGAATTCCAAATAATCTTTACCTAATAGCCCGTTTAAACATTACTTCAGTTCAGTCACTCAGTCATGTCTGACTCTCTGCGACCCCATGAATCGCAGCACGCCAGGCCTCCCTGTCCATCACCAACTCCTGGAGTTCACCCAAACTCATGTCCATCGAGTTGGTAATGCCATCCAGCCATCTCATCCTCTGTCGTCCCCTTCTCCTCCTGCCCCCAATCCTTCCCAGCATCAGGGTCTTTTCCAATGAGTCAGCTCTTCGCATGAGGTGGCCAAAGTACCGGAGTTTCACCTTTAGCATCATTCCTTCCAAAGAACACCCAGGGCTGATCTCCTTTAGAATGGACTAGTTGGATCTCCTTGCAGTCCAGGGGACTCTCAAGAGTCTTCTCCAACACCACAATTCAAAAGCATCAATTCTTCGGTGCTCAGCTTTCTTCATAGTCCAACTCTCACATCCATACATGACCACGGGAAAAACCATAGCCTTGACTAGACGGACCTTTGTTGGCAAAGTAATGTCTCTGCTTTTAATATGCTATCTAGGTTGGTCATACCTTTTCTTCCGAGGAGTAAGCGTCTTTTAATTTCATGGCTGCAGTCACCATCTGCAGTGATTTTGAAGCCCCCCAAAAATAAAAATAAGGGCTAATTTTGGAGGTGGTTACCCTCTTCTATGGTGGCTCAGAGGGTAAAGCGTCTGCCTGCAATGCAGGAGACCTGGGTTCAATTCCTGGGTCAGGAAGATTCCCCTGGAGAAGGAAAAGGCAACCCACTCTGGTACTCTTGCCTGTAAAATCCCATGGATGGAGAACCCTGGTAGGCTACAGTCCATAGGGTTGCAAAGAGTCGGACACGACTGAGCGAATTCACTTTCACTTTAACCTTCACCCTCTTCTATTGAAACAGTCAAGTGCTGGGAGATTGAGGACTGAGGGGTCAGTCAGACTTGGGTGCTAACCCGGAAGGGCTGTGTGATGTCAAACAACTTACTGAAATTCTATCTTAAATTTCCTTTTATGCTAAAAGCAGAGCATGTCAATGCCCACCTCACAGTGCTGTGTGGAATATGTAAGGCCTGTGGCACAATTCCCTATCTACAAGCACACAAGCATCCTAAATGGAAATTGTGAAGGGAGACGGGTGTACACTTTCCGCTTAACATGAGAGTGAAAGTAAGTCATTCAGTCGTGTCCGATTCCTTGTGACCCCATGGGCTGTACCCTGCCAGGCTCTTCTTTCCATGGAGTTCTCCGGGCAAGAATGCTTAACATGCTACCAGATAATTCACGGGTGCAGAAATACTTAAAACCGTGCAGGCGTGAACGTGCAAAGAGTGGTCTCCAGAGCCTCTAGCCCACCTGGGCCCTGTTCTCTGGAGACTTCACAAAAAAGGGGCCCAAGTAGTGCATGGAGACAGAGAACGCGACACACACACTTGAATTCAGGACAACCCACCGCGGGAGCTTGGGGCTGCCCTCTCAACCACGTTTGGGGGCGCCCCGAAGTTCCGGGCTCAGCTGGGGTTCCTAGGGGCCCTCTCCCGCCGGGCAACCTCTGGCCCCAAGTCTGCTCGGAGGACTCGGCCTGGCCATGACGCCCCTCGCGCATTTCCTCCGGGCTAGGCTGGCGCCGAAGGGACCCCCTGTTTCTTACCGCTACCGTCTGCCGCAGCCCAAGCCGGAGTCGGGGTCCTAGAGGGAGCGGGAAGTGGGGACCCGGACGCCGGCCCGGCCTGCTTCTGGCTGAGCTCCATGCTCCGTACAATCCGGCCGGCAGCGGCGGCGTTGTCATGACGACCACGCGCGTGCTCCTGCTCCGTGTGCTGCAGCCGAAGAGCTGCAAGAGGTGTGGCCCCACCTCGCGATCATAAGCGCCCATGCTGTGCGAACCTCTGCCATTACCCCCTCGGTCCCGGAGGCCTGGCTGGGCAGGTAGTGACCGCCAATGCGGTGGAGACTCCTTGTTCACCATCTGAGTCCTAGTCCCCTGCGTGGGTTAAAGACACACGGAGGCAGGGCATCCCGGTTCTTTTGCAGAGAGAAGTTCTCCAGGTTTAGGGGGCATGGCTGATGAACTAAGGGCCGGGGATACAAAGATGATTATGACACAGACCGCCCCCCAAGTTGTGCTCATACCTACAGAGGGTAGGTGCAAAAGCTGAGTTGCCCACCACAGCTAGGACGGACGGAGGTAAGGGAACTTAAAGGGGCTAGTTGATCAATTTTGTGGAGGGGCCGGGCCATCAGGGAGGGCTTCTTGGAGGAGGTATCGTCCTGACCCGTCCAGGTGAACTTGCCAGAGGACGGAACTGCTTTGTGCGTTTTGGAGATGAGCATGAACTTAGGGCTGCCCAGATGAACAGACTGGGTGTGTTTTAGAGGCGAAGCAAGTCAGACCGGATCCATGTGGAGTCCTGTGCATCTTCTGAGAAGCACAGCTGTTATGGGGCAGTGAGCCCTCAGATTGGGAACAGCTGATGGAGGGTGGCGCTAGTAGTTAAAAAACAAAAACAAAAAAAAACCCCGCCTGCCAATGCCGGAGACATAAGAGAGGCGGGTTTGATCCTTGGGTCGGAAGATCCCCTGGAAAAGGAAACGGCGACCCACTCTAGTATTCTGGCCTGGAGAATCCCATAGACAGAGGAGCCTGGCGGGCTACGGTTCATAAGGTCGCACAGAGCCGGACAGGACTGAAGTGACTTCGCACACGCCCAGGGGAGAAGAGGTCTGAAACATCTCAGGAGTTTGAGTGAGGAGACAGAACCCAGCGTTAGTTACCAGGTAGATGGGTCAGGATTTGGTACTTGGGCCTGGGGGAGAGGAGACAAGGAAGGAAGAAAGGAAGGCCTTCTGTCTGGGGTTGCCACAGGTCAAAGAGAAGGAAGTGAAAGGGCCTTGCAGGCGACTCTGGAGACATAGACTCCTTGTCTGAAAAATGTGAGGGGAAGATCCTCAAGGTAAAAACAGGTCATTTATGAAGTTTATTGTTTTCAAAGGTGAAGAAGAAAATATCTGAATCCTCTCTCCCTCCCACTACCCAGCCAGGCATTTCCAGACCATACTCCATTGCCAAGAAATTGTGCCAGGCAAGGCAGAGGTCTCTTGAAACACTCTGTAACCCACAGATTTTAAGCATCACTGCAGGTAGTTCTTCAGATTAAACATGATGATAGAAAAGACAATTATGTTTTCATTTACCCCATGTGCTACCAGCAAAGTTGAAAGGTAGCCTGAAACTCTGAGATGTGAGTGTAGGTACAGTTCAGCACACTCCCTTCGCTGTGCTGCTGCGGTTTAGTCACTAAGTCGTGTCTGACTCTTTGTAACCCCGTGGAATGTAGCCTGCCAGGCTCCTCTGTCCACGGCAAGAATGTTGGAGTGGGTCGCCATTTCCTTCTCCAGGGGATCGACCCAACCCAGGGATAGAACCTGCATCTTGTGTCTCCTGCATTGCCAGGTGTATTCTTTACCACTAGTGACACCTTGGAAGGCCTTTGAAGAGTAATTCCACTCAGAAACTTCTCAGTAATACTGGGTTGTAAAAGTACATCCAGAGAGCAATCCCTAGTTAAAAATAGCCAATAAAGAATCAATCTTCCCTATTCTTATTTACTGGCAGCTGTTGTAAATCCTGGCTTTATAACTTCCTTTTATTAAGTCCACTAAAAATGCATGTACAGTGCAATTCCTTTGATAGCTCAGTTGGTAGAGCGGAGGACTGTAGTGTGAAGTTTCTCAGGCATCCTTAGGTCGCTGGTTCGAATCCGGCTCAAAGGAATTGACATTTTGGACTTCCCTGGTGGCTCAGAAGGTAAACAATCTGCCTGAAATGCAGGAGACCTGGGTTTGATCCCTGGGTTGGGAAGATCTCCTAGAAAAGGGAATGGCAACCCACTCCAGTATTCTTGCCTGGAGAATTCCATGGACAGAGGAACCTGGTGGGCTACACTCCATGAGGTCACAAAGAGTCAGACAAGACTAAGCAACTTAACAACAATGCATATACAATATAAACAGCTTTCATAGGGCTATCAACTTGATTCTAAACACATGTGGGATATGATTCATGTGAGCTAATACACAAACACATGTGGGATATGATTCATGTGAGCTAATACACACATAGAGACCTTCTAGGCAGGTCACAACATGGAACAGGATGAATGTTAAGAGAAATAAGTTCTTTTATGTGTCTGGAAGCCCAGACATACTTGTGCTAACTAACCTTAATTAGAGCGGCCAGTGCACACAAATTTCCCCCAGATAGCTCTGTTGGAAAACTGAAATAGAAAAATCAAGCCTGAACCTTCACATCCAAGAAGATTTTAATTAAAACCAGGTTTCTGGAGAACAAATGATTGTTACAAACCCAGGTGAGGAAGTGACTGAGGTTCAGTCAAATGCCGTTGCTCCTTCTTCCACTTCCTGCTGTGTCTTGAGAAGAGCCTTTCGGTGGTTTCTTTACTTGTGAAACAGGGATTGTAACAGTACCTCCTTAGAGTTCTTGTGAGGATTAAATAGGTTAAGTAAAACCTAGAACAAGTAACTGTCCTTGGTATTCTCTATTTCTCTTTTATTTATAATTTCTTATTTTTATTTATATTATCACCTCAGTCTGAATACCGTTGATTGCCTAAAAGCCATCAGCACTGTCAGTCATTTGTCTTTAGGAAATGAGATTTTAACCTGCAGGACTCTACACTGTTAGATAAAGACAAAAATGTTAGAGACAACTAGTCCTAGACATAATTTAGTCCATGATACATCATCTCTCTTTTTTGGCCATGTGGCTTGTGGGATTCCCTGACTGGGGGATCAAACCCTAACAGGGGATCAAACCCAGGTGCATGGCACTGAAAGCAAGTAGTCCTATAACCACTGGGCCACCAGGGAATTCCACGTCTTCTTTCTTTAAATAACAGCCACACCATCTCATAACTCTTTGGGGGGCTGCTGCTGCTGCTGCTAAGTGGCTTCAGTCGTGTACAACTCTGTGCAGCCCCATAGACGGCAGCCTACCAGGCTCCACCGTCCCTGGGATTCTCCAGGCAAGAACACTGGAGTGGATTGCCATTTCCTTCTCCAGTGCATGAAAGTGAAAAGTGAAAGTGAAGTCGCTCAGTCATATACGACTCTTCGTGACCCCACGGTCTGCAGCCTACCAGGCTCCTCTGTCCGTGGGATTTTCCAGGCAAGAGTACTGGAGTGGGGTGCCATTGCCTTCTCCATTTGGGGGGCTAGGTATATAGAAACAAGGATCTGAATCACACACTGCTATGCTGCAAGGAGCAAAAACATTAAGTGTGGGGCTGGGAATTCACCCCTCTCCGTCTTGACTGGGCCTCTATGCTGGATGGGAGGTCTAGTCCTCCAGCAGAAAAGACCCCACCCTAGAAGGCAAGGCAGAGATGCCACAATCAACCCAGCCACCATCATGTCATAGTCCTTCCTGCCTTCCCCCTTAGGCTGTGTGTGTACGTGTGTACATGTATTCATAACCAAGGGCTTGGTTTGGTTTAGTCACTAAGTCTTTTGCAACCCTGAGGACCTGTTGTTACCAAGCCAGGTTCATTTGCCTGAGAACAAAGCAAGCCAAACAATGAGAGGTGGAGGTTTGCAGCAAAAAATGGTTTATTGTGAATCAGTCAAGTGAGGTGAAAGAACAAATCACAAATCCACCCTCCCAAAGACAAGGGACTCAGGATATTTATGAGACAAAGAAGCAGGGTGGCCTGAGGTATGGGGAGCATGGGGAAAGGTGATTGTAGATTTTAAAAAGTGAGATAATTGTCCTTCTGTGCAGGCACAACTGGGATACATGCTCAGAATTTGGTGGCATTAGCTCATTCTGGGGGCAGAGTTCTCGAGTTTCTGATGGCAAATGGTCACCGACCAAACACACATACCCAGGTACATGGTCAATACTGCCAACCAGTCTTAACTGGCTGGGGTGCCAACTGGACAGCTGACTCCAAGTTCCTGAAAAACAAACTGGGCAAACATCTCAAGACTCTTGGTGAGAGATACTATCCATAGTGGTGGTGAAGGGTCTGTTAACATTATTTAGGCTACACAATGCTTTTTGTTAAAAAACAAAACAAAGTGAGCTTGGTCAGTGAAGACAGGTTAGTTTTTTATTTATTAAGCAAGTTATAGTTTAATGGATCTAACTGATAACTACCCTTGGTTTCACATATTCTAATCTATCATACCAACTCACACATGGCTGTTACCTATGCCTACAGAAAGCCTGATCATCCACCTTCCAGTCCTAAAACTTAAAAGTTCCACCAGGCACGAAAGTGCCCACTGGTTTCTCCTGATTTAGAAGTACAGTTCATCTCTTGAATTTAATTATGTTGGCCTTTACATCTACAACTTTATGCCGGATTTAAGGGAAAATGCTATTTTTGTTTTGTTTTTTTGGCTGCATGGCTAGCAAGATATCAGTTCCCCACCCAGGAATTGGACCCGGGTCATGGCAGTGAAAACCTGGAATTCTCTCCTCTAGACCACCAGGGAACTCCCCTAAATGCAATATTTTAAAATGCTATTTATCCTAGTGTTTTCTCAGTGTTTTAGAGCAATGATTTTTGCAGCCTTCTATACCTCCAACCTGAAAATAGAATCAAAATATGCATTTCTAAAAACTGAAATCAGACAAACCAGACTGTCCTTTCTTAATATGAGTCAACCTAGGTTAGGAGAAAGAGGAATCTACACTTCGATTTATCTTCCAACATGAAACACAAAACCCTACCTTTTATGTTGTGTCACGGTGAGCACTCATCAACTAGATTTTAATTTTGTTTCTCTTAAGGATACTAAATCTGGTGACAGGTAAAACTCTGATACATTTTTCTTTTCACAATATTTCAGATTTTGAATATTTGAACTTTCCATCAGAATAATGTCAAGTGACAGCACAAAAGGCGAACATTCATCTAGAATTCAGCAGAAAAGTGATCCACAACAGGTCTCTGATAGGATATTTTTCATTGACGCTTCAAATCAGAGCTTGCTTACTATTCCAGCAGACATTTTAGCATTAAGAGAATTAGAGGAAGTGCATTTGGAAAACAACCTGATTGCAGAAATCCCCAAGGATATTCAGCATTTAAGGAAGATCAGGGTTCTCTACCTGAACAAGAACAAACTGAAGAATCTATGCCCGGAGATGGGAAGGCTGAGCAACCTAGAGGGCCTGGATCTGAGCGACAACCCGCTGGAAGCCTCGTCCCTGCCTGTGCTTAGTGGCATCCGCCAGCTCCGCGAGCTCCGCCTCTACCACACCGACCTAGCGGACATCCCCGTAGTCATCTGCAAACTCCTTCACCATCTCGAGCTGCTCGGACTGGCCGGAAACCGCCTGAAATCTCTACCCAAGGAAATAGTGAACCAGACCAAACTGAGGGAAATCCACCTGAAGCATAACCAATTTGCAGCGTTCCCTCTGGAGCTGTGTGGTCTCTATAACCTGGAGATCATCGACCTGGATGAGAACAAGCTCACGGTCATCCCGGAAGAGATCGGGAACCTGACGAAGCTGAAGAAGTTCTACGTGGCCTACAACAGCCTGGCTGTTCTCCCGGAGTCGCTGGGCCGGTGCACCAGGCTATCAGTGCTGGACCTCTCTTACAACCGCCTCCACACCCTCCCTCACACCTTGGGCGAGCTCGTGCAGATGACGGAGGTGGGCCTGAGTGGGAACCACCTGGAAAAGATGCCGCGCCTCCTCTGCAGGTGGACCTCGCTGTTCCTGCTCTACCTGCGCAACACCGGCCTGCGGGTGCTGCGCCGCTCCTTCCGGCGCCTGGTTAACCTGCGGTTCCTCGACCTCAGCCAGAACTTTCTGGAACATTGTCCGTTGCAGATCTGTTCACTGAAGAACCTGGAGGTCTTGGCCCTGGACGATAATAAGATATGCCAGGTACTGACTCCTCTCCCGCTGTCACTGTGCTGCCCGGCCCTACGTTGGTGTGGTTCCGAGTCTAAAATCAGAAAATTCGAGCTGAGTTGATGAGTGAAAATCGGGATTGACAGATCTCTCCAAGGTCATCATTCATATTACCTTTCCTGCCTGAATAGCAGTAGTAATCATAATGGTAGCTGATGTTTATTCGCAGTATGTAGGTGCCAGTCACTGGGCTAAATGCTTTTTGTGTATTATCACATTTAACCTTCACAATGACTTTTTATTTAAAGTCTTTCTTTTTTAGGATAGCTTCAGATTATAGTAAAATTGATAACATATTTCAGAGAATTTTCATATATTCCACACTGAGATTCCCCAACAATTAACATCTTAGATTACTATGGTACATTTGTTGCAATTAATAAACCAATATTGATACACTTTTATTCACTGAAGTCCACAATTTATCCATGTTTCCTTCAGTTCAGTCGCTCAGTCGTGTCCAACTCTTTGCGATCCCATGAATCGCAGCACGCCAGGCCTCCCTGTCCATCACCAACTCCCAGAGTTCACTCAGACTCGGGTCCATCGAGTCAGTGATGCCATCCAGCCATCTCATCCTCTGTCATCCCCTTCTCCTCCTGCCCCCAATCCCTCCCAGCATCAGAGTCTTTTCCGATGAGTCAGCTTTTCGCATGAAGTGGCCAAAGTACCGGAGTTTCAGCTTCAGCATCATTCCCTCCAAAGAAATCCCAGGGCTGATTTCCTTCAGAATGGACTGGTTGGATCTCCTTGCAGTCCAAGGGACTCTCAAGAGTCTTCTCCAACACCACAATTCAAAAGCATCAATTCCTCGGCACTCAGCCTTCTTCACAGTCCAACTCTCACATCCATACATGATCAGAGGAAAAACCATAGCCTTGACTAGACGGACCTTAGTCGGCAAAGTAATATCTCTGCTTTTGAATATGCTATCTAGGTTGGTCATAACTTTTCTCCCAAGGAGCAAGCGTCTTTTAATTTCATGGCTGAGGTCACCATCTGCAGTGATTTTGGAGCCCCCAAAAATAAAGTCTGACACTGTCTCCACTGTTTCCCCATCTATTTGCTGTGAAGTGATGGGACCAGATGCCATGATCTTCGTTTTCTGAATGTTGAGCTTTAAGCCTACTTTTTCACTCTCCTCTTTCGCTTTCATCAAGATGCTCTTTAGTTCCTCTTCACTTTCTGCCATAAGGGTGGTGTCATCTGCATATCTGAGGTTATGGATATTTCTCCCAGTAATCTTGATTCCAGCTTGTGCTTCTTCCAGCCCAGCTGTTTCTCATTATGTACTCTGCATATAAGTTAAATAAGCAGGGTGACAATATACAGCCTTGATGTACTCCTTTTCCTATTTGGAACCAGTCTGTTGTTCCATGTCCAGTTCTAACTGTTGCTTCCTGACCTGCATACAGATTTCTCAAGAGGCAGGTCAGGTGGTCTGGTATTCCCATCTCTTTCAGAATTTTCCAGTGATCCACACAGTCAAAGGCTTTGGCATAGTCAATAAAGCAGAAATAGATGTTTTTCTGGAACTCTGTTGCTTTTTTCATGTTTCCTTAGCTTTGATCTAATCTTTTTCCCTTCAGAATTCCATCCAGGTTTCTACATTACATTTAGTTTTTGCATCTCAGCTCTTCTTGGCTATGAGAGTTTTTCAGGCTTTCCTTGTATCTGATGACCTTGCCAGTATTGAGGTGTACTGGCAAGGTATGCTGTAGGATGCCCCCATTATTGGAATTTGTTTGAATTTTTTCTCATAAGACTGGAGTTATTGATTATTGGGAGGAAGATTAATTTATACATTTGTAATACAGTCATATTATCTTATCACACTCTGCTTTCCTTCCTGAGATCCTGTGACTTCCTGCATGATTTTTTTCTTAAATTGCAACCATTACTCACAATGATTTTTTGATGTGAGTGATATTATCCTCAATGATATAGGAGGAGAATGAGGCATGGGGCTTTTAATGTGTCAAGGCCATATACCTGTACCTGATAGAGTCAGAAAACCAGTCCATAGCATTGGACTGCAGGGTTCATCTTCCAGAGTTCCGACACATGCAACCTTAGGCCCTAATGTTCCAAAATCAGATATCTACAAAACCAGATTAGTCCCCAGAGAAGCTGTGTGTGCAGTCCCCATGTGTGTGCAGGGTGGTGTGTGCAGATATTCATCATAGTATTGTTGATAATCATGGCTTATGGGCAATAATGTGAATGTCAGTTGGGAGAGGAGTTTGCAAGTAAATTGTGGTATATTTATAAAATGGAATACTATACAATAATTTAAGTGAATGGGAGTTATATGTGCCAATGTAGATAGATCTCAAAATTGTGATGTTTATTAAAAAGTAAGGCACCTAATTGCAGAATATTGTGCCACATAGAAATCTTTAATCACACAAAACTACATACACAACATATAACACATATTTTATGTCCCCTACATGGAAAGGCAGATTCTTAACCTCTGGACCATCAGGAAAGCCCCTTATTGTTTTTTAATATTTGCAAATTTGAAAGAACAGAGTTCTGTTAAAAGCAAAAGACTATTCTGGAGAGAAAGAATGGAAGGTTTAGAAACCAACAACGCTAACCAAATATCATGTCTGTTTTTCCTGGTTGTGACCAACACTCTCAATGTGTATCTCATTACATTATAAAAGTCCTAGCTTTAAAGTTTATTTTTGTTCTTTTTGAATCTTTTACTTGATTTTCAACTTTTAGAACTTTGGGATTTTTTTGTTTTGTTTTCCTTATTGTTAGTTTCAAAACTGGAAGTAAATATTTTGATGATTACTTTAAGATTTAGGAAGAGAATCTAGTACTTAATTTCGACTTATTATAGGTAGCAACCCATGTTGGAGGATTTTAGAGGTTCTATGAGAAGCCCTCTGCCCATCCCCAACTCTTCCGATGTAAGAATTCCTGTTACAGTGAGCACAGTCTGTCATTCCATAGTGGGAGTGAAAGTATCAGAATATAAAGTGCCCTTGGGAAGTATAACACAGTTCACTTAAATCCTATTGAGTCATGCATGATACCTAATCCTCTCCTGTGAGACTTTTTAAGAGGTCTGGGTGGAGGAGAGAATCACACACAGATGTGTGTGTGATTAGCAAAGATTCAGTTCAGTTCAGTTCAGTCGCTCAGTTGTGTCCTACTCTTTGCTACCCCATGAACCGCAGCACGCCAGGCCTCCGTGTCCATCACCAAAGATTAGCCTCATCCAATACCAAGCTTTACTGCAAGTCAGACTGCACCAAAACATGGAGATGTTCAGTGTTATTATGTTGAACATGGAAATTTCCATATACCAGTGCTTATGATTCTTCAGTTCTTATGATGGTATTACTGTGTTTTTTGTCTTCCTTTCTGAATTTCCTATTATTCCAGTCCCTCTAGGAACCTCCCAATCATTTCTCTCTCTAATGACACATGGCCTTTAAGCCAGCTTCTTCTCTCTTCCACCCCCAAATTTACCGGATGGATTTTTTGGCACTTGAAGCCTAGACAGTAGCTTTTTCATGCCTGGTTGGAGGCAAAAATAGCTGACTTTTCATGTATACCTCGATGGATTTTATGTGTATGGTCCATTCCTATTGTTGACTGAAAAAGTGATGCACAACCTAAAAGTTGAGAACTGTGTTTTATTTGGTGGACAGAACTGAGGACTTAAGCCCAGAAAGCAGCCTCTCAGATTGCTCAGAGGGACTGCTCCACAGAGATAAGGGAGGAGCCAGGAGATGTAGGACTTTTCACAACAAAGAACACGTAGTCAGAACTTCAAATGATTTAACTGTTAATTAAAGAAATTAATTAACAAATTCTGACTTCCCTGGTAGTTTAGTGGTTAAGACTCTGTGCTCCCAATGCAGGGGGCCCAGGTTCAATCCCTGGTTGGGGAACTAGATCCCACATGCCACAGCTAAGACCAGGTGCAGTCAAGAAACAAAAACAAAACAAAAACATTCATCCCTAAAGAAAACCAAATTCTCAAGTTAATGAATTCAGTACTTTTCTATATATGGGAAGATGCAAGAGTCTGGGTTCATTGAAATCATGTATTTCAATGACGTCATTGAAATCATTCTTTTGATATGAGCCTTAGCTATCTAAGGGCAGTATTCTGTTCTTCCCATCCTGAGTCCCCTCAGGGTTCATGGTCCAGTGGCTGCAGTGGCTCAATGGTTGCTGTACCCTTTGTTTACTGATTTGGCAGGCAGCATTTTACATTCACACTATTAAGGCAGAAAACTCAGGTTTCAGAATGGCTACAGCTCAGTTATACTGTCAGCAATAATTGTTCTCACCTGATGCTCTGCAGGCTTTCTGTACATGCAAATTTATTTCTGCTATAATATGACTATGATGGTATTAATTATTGGCTCTTGAATATCCTGGGAAAAAAATCTTTAGATATTCAGTGGGCTTTTGAAAAAGTAAATGCTAATCCTCTGGGCTGAGAATATAGCAATATGAATGAAATAACTGGGTTATAATGAAGTGGTTAGGTTGATAAGTCTTTCCCTGTTATTTAGGACTGTACTAAATGCAGATGCTTTGCACTGAAGGAATCTAAGGGCCTGTTGAAGAATTTTGAAATAGCCAAGAAGGAAAGCTTAAACATCAGTTTCTCTGGACATTGACTTGTTCTGAGTTTTCTTTTTCTAGATGTAAATAAAACTGAAAATGTTTTATAACTTTTTTTAAAAAATGAGCCCTCACCTTACATAACAAAGAGGAAAATGTCTTACAGTTTATTCCAAGTGTTTGAAACTTTTGCCTGTAGGTCAAAAGAAAGCCTACTATGGGGATAATCTATTCACTAATTATTTACCTATTCCACCCATTTAGGGAGAGTTTGGGTTGAGCTGAACTCTACTAACCATTCTCATGAAAAATAGAATGGCAGGTTATGGAATGGGTGGAAGGAAAAGCCAAGGTTTAAGCAGGGACCTGTGAGGAAAGGTTGCCCAGTGAAGAATAGAGCCAGGTAACAGAAGTGTTTCAAAATGAATTAAGTTATTAACATTCAGAGTTGGGCCTTTTTTTCCTACAAGAAAATAGGTATCTATGTAACTTATTCAGTAGGGTGATTGTGTCGTGTATTTAAAGAATGAGATTTTCCATGTGGTTCCAGAGGGCCAGCCAGATGTCAATAGGGGATGGATTAGTGACACAGATTTTGACAGGAGAAGGAAATCCGAGTGGCCTTCATCCAATGATCTTTTCATCCCAGGAGGTAGTGTTTAAATAAGAGCTGGATGGCTAGCTATGGAACATATCCAACCACCATAGTAGAGGGTAAGAACAGGGAGCTTTTTAAGGCCTTCCAACTCTGAAAGTCTGAGAATCTGTGCAATGCCTGCCTAATACACATAGCCTTGGGATTCACCGCAGGGCAGAAGATATAATTATAATGGTCTTCATTGTTTCCTTCCAACTGGTATTTTAACTAAAGTTTCAAAATTGCTGACCTAAAGCCTTTTAGGATGGACATCACATCACTAAATTGATCAGTGCCAATAACTGAATTAATTATGAATATTATAGTTAATAATATACTAATAAGCTTTGTACTTTTTCTTTCAGTAGTGTCAAGCATTTGCTACACCATAGTTGAAAAATTTGCAATAACATAGGTTAAAAATTGCTCTAACTTTATCCAGAGCATGAAAGTAAAGTGCACAGAGGTTGGGGAAAAAAATAGAACTCCAGACTTTGGATCTACAAGTACAAAGACTATAGATGCAAACATATGGGCCAGCTTTGCATCTGCAGGAGATGCTAAATTGCTCCCTTTAAAAAAAAATCTTCCTCAAAACTAAAAGCCCAATTTATTTTCTTCTAAAAATAATCCTAATCTGAAACATCTTTTTGAAATATTTCCAGTTACCTTCAGACTTCGGTTTACTTTCAAAACTGAAGATTCTTGGACTAACGGGAAATCAGTTCTCTTCATTTCCGAAAGAGATCCTTTCTTTAGCATCTTTAGAGAAGTTATACATTGGCCAAGATGAGGGAGCCAAACTTACCCATCTGCCAGAATGCATTGAGAGACTAGAGGTAAGCCTCCCCAAATGAGCAGGCAAAGAAGTATACGCCCACCGATTCCTTGGCTAATACTGAGAAAACATGGTTGTATTCTCACAGGTTGCATGTGGAATCATCTATACTAGATTTCTAGCTCCCAACAAGAAGTCATTATTACACTTTGAGGCTTCCACTGTCTTCCTGAACAACCACAGGATCCACACTTGAAGAACATTTTATTGTGACTGGTCTTGGATATGTCAGGGCATACTCATTCCTTCTGTGTGGCTTGGCATGTTTTATTTAAAAAATTGAGCCATACCACTCTCCAGTTAATTTCCACTTTTTAAAAGTATTCTCTGAAAGTTGTACTACTTTGAAGTTAAAGTGTCATATAGATGATATGGCCAGGAATCTGCATTTTGCATGAGAGAGTCTGATTCCCCTTCCTGCATGGTGGAAAGCATATCATGGTTTATTTAACCATTGCAACAGGTTCATGCTGAAGATGGGTCCACAGCACTAAACCCCAGGAAAGCAACATAACATTATTCAAAGTAGCTATACCAATGTGTCTTTATGTATGCATGCTTTAAAGCATGATTTTTTCATGTTCCTGGTGCTACACTTTTAATAATAATAAAGTAGCTGTAAGCCACTACATAGCTCCCAGTCATGGACCTGAGTAATGACAGGCACAGCACAGGTCCTTCTCACCTCTTCCTAATTCTTCATTCCTTTGCTCTGTGTTCACAGAACTCCTTTCATCAGTTTGCTCCTTGTACGTGTCATGCCACTCTCTCCAGAATCTTAGGGTGAAATGCAAACATTGAATTTTTACCCAGTGAATCTGAAAATAGTCAACCTATTCTCTGTACATTTTGGCTACTTCCACATGGACGATGTTGGATTGATAACTGAGGCAATTGCAGTTCTATAGCAACTGCCACAGATAATTAGCTATTAAAAGGGAACAAATTATATTTGTAGTTAAATGATCCAAATTGTTTTTCTGCATTAAGTTCTAGTGAAACAAATAAACACTAGATTCCCATGTTCTCTTTTCCCTACATACCTGGGAACCATGACTAATGGCTTATCTCAAGAATAATTATATTTTTTTGATGACTCTTTAAATGTGCTTTCGCCTTAATCCTAATGAATAATATTCCCATTGAAAGAACATGGGAACTCGCAGGTGATTCTAGTTACCATAAATCTTTTATTATGGTATGATAACATACTCTTCTGTTATTCAGAATCTTAAAGAGCTGTATATTGAGAACAATCATCTCGAGTACCTGCCTGTATCCTTGGGATCAATGCCTAACTTGGAAATTCTTGATTGCCACTGCAATCTAATTAAGCAACTCCCGGATGCTATTTGCCAAGCACAAGGTGAGAAATCTTTGTAGATCTACAACCCAGTGGAGTTTGACTAGCATTTCCCATGATGGAAGGCATCCTTATATTACTAAAGATCAGTCTCAATGTTGAGGAGATTTCCCTGGTGGCTCAGATGGTAAAAGCTTCTGCCTACAATGTGAGAGACCTTGGTTCAATCCCTGGGTTGGAAAGATCCCCTGGGGAAGGAAATGGCTACTTACTCCAGTACTCCTGCCTGGAAAATCCCATGGACGGAGGAGCCTGGTAGGCTACAGTCCATGGGGTCGCAGAGTCAGACATGACTGAGCAACTTCACTTTTCAATGTTGAGAGCTTAGACCTACCCCGTAATCTCCTTGCAGAGCTTCTTAGTTGGTGATACAGGGAAGGCAAGGTACCTGATTGGTACAGCTAAAAGCCTCACAAAGGCAGTTAGTTTATTGGGAATTGAAAAGAAAATATCAACTGCTATGAAGATTGGCATTCATCCTCATAGCCATTATACTGTGAACCAGAACTTACTGAATACCTATTATCTGCCAGAATTTGGGCTTGGGGGTCCTGTAGTAAATTTGCATTAGATCACTAAGTCACTTACAAAAGAAAGGAAAAGGATTGACCCAGAGTAATAAAATTAGCAAGGCAGTTGGGGCTGGGGGGATTGGGAGTGGACCTATTTGACTGCCATGAAAAATCATACATCATTCATATTTGAATATGCAAAGATTTTCCACTAGGCTAAACCTAAACAGGTTTTTGCTGAGATCCTCCTAGAACCAGATTTTTAAAAATGTTTCTTTGCCATATTGTGCCGAATCTTCAGGTTTATAGATATATTTTCAAACTGTGACTATTTAATGAAAGAAAGATGAAGGAATATGAGTGGATTCTGTTGCCTACTCATGGGACATTCCAAGATTAGCAGCAGGACTTCCCTGGTGGTCTAGTGGTTAAGAATCCACCTGTCGGTGCAGGAGTCACGGTATCAATTCCTGGTCTGGGAAGATCCCACAAACAAGTATGCCCACGTACCACAACTACTGAAACCCAAGCTCCCTCCAGCCAGTGCTCTGCAGCAAGAGAAGACACTGCAATGAGAAGCCCAGACACCACAACTAGGGTGTAGCTCCCACTTGTTGCAGCAAGAGCAAGCCCACATGCCGCAACCAAGACCCAGCGCAGCAAAAGATAAATTAAAAAAAAAAGCATGGCCACAGGGTTGGATCTGTGACACTCCTTAGTCATCTCCTGATTCTGTCTTTAATCTCTGGAGGAATGGAACATTCTCAACATTTTTTAGTATTTACTATTTTCCTGTCTCTGACACTTATTTACACTGACTTCAACAACTCTGAGTTGTTATAAAACATTAAATTTTTTTGTTACATGGTCTAACAGGAAATAAACATTTCAAAGTGTTTGGACTAAGCAATGTATGCTTTAATTTTGCTAGTTTTTAAGACAAATTCATTATTTTTTAAAAAATAATTTCAGCTTTGAAAGAATTACGGTTCGAGGACAACTTGATCACTTATCTTCCGGAGAATTTGGATAGTCTAGTGAATCTAAAAGTTCTGACACTAACGGGCAACCCCATGGAAGAGCCCCCAATGTCAGTGTGTACCAAAGGCACTGAGGCTGTGTGGGAATACCTTAAAGAAAGGAGAAATATGAAAGAATTGGCAACAAAGGTAAAATAAGCAATGATTTTGGATAACATAATCACAGTTGCTCGGAGTAGGGTATTGCTAAACTTTACAGATTATTCTATAGGGCTGCTCTTTACACATCTACATTTTGAGAATTGTGATTCTTACTTATTGAATACTTTTACATCCCCAGGCCTAAGCAAGAGATTTTTAAACAAAAATCCTAGCTTTTTTTTTTTTTTTGTCTTTTCTGTTCCTTTTCTCTTTGTCAGATAAGAAGCCAACAAACAGGCAAAAGAAACCAAAACTTCAAACCCCCAAATGATCTAAAACTGTTGGACTAGTCACTGGAGTGAAAGGCTTATGTTAACTCAGATAAGACTGAAAAGTTAAAAATGAAAGCATTGTGGAGCACAGGTCTAGAAGCCAGAGTTCTGCTCTGCCACCAACATATCATCAAAGGGTTAAGATCCTCATTGCCCACTAAGCCGGTGGAGACAGAAGGATACCCCAGAGCCCAGGAATGTGTCCATTACAATCAGTATTCAGTGTTCTCCATTCGGCTGGTCCAAGCCTGCAGCATCTCACACCCGGATGACTGCATTAGCCCTCCAACTAGTGTCCCTTGTTACTTGCCTGCTTCCCCTACCGTATATATTCTTCTCTCTTTTTTTTTTTTTCCATATATATTCTTCTACTGAGCAGTCAGACCTACGCTATTGAAACCTAGGTCAGATCTTGCTGTACTTTGCTGAAATCAACAACTCTCCATTTTACCCCGAATAAAAATTAGTCTTTGGTCTGTAAGAACCTTTATCAATAGCCCTCAATCAAATCAGACTTAACAACACCCTCCCTTCTCTAATAAGTATTATGTGAAACTTCCCTTACTCTTTTAAAATTAGACTCATAGATAACATAAACTACCATAAACATAATTTTAATAAATCAAAATAATGCCCAAACTGTAATACAAAAGAAAAGTAGTTTATATTGAAATATTAATTTTAGTATGTATATACTCAGGGATGACTACACTGGAAGAATGAAATTACTTACTACTTTTAGGATACTTCCTAGAAGTATTTTGAACAATGTACCCCCTTGCACATTTTAAAATTGATATTAGACCTTTTTGTGCCATTAAGTTTAGTCATTGCAAAGGATTTACTTTGATATCAGTAAACATCAATTTACAAAATATTTGAACAAACTCTTACTCTACAGGCAAAAATTTTGTCATTTATTTTTTTTCTTGAACATGTATTTCCACTTTTCCTTTAGAATTGACCTTAATATGTGTGTGTATATATATATAATCTAAATAATTTATAGATCACCTTTCATATTTCTAGGCTACAAAAGTTTTATGTAAATTAAACTTTTTTTCTATGATCATAGCATTTTAACATTCTGGATTGAGTCTTTGTGCAATTAGTAGTAGTATAAAATTGACCAAAACAATATAAAATCTAGTATAAAATTTGATATTCAATTATTTGATACATAGGATGTTTGGAAAGATTTTTTTCACATAGTTTATATGTTGTTGTTGTTCATTTGCTAAGTTGTGTCCAACTCTTTGTGACCCCATGGACTGCAGCAAGGCAGGCTTCCCTGTCCTTTATTATCTCCCAGGGCTTACTCAAAGTCATGTCCATTGAGTTGATGGTGCTATCTAACTATCTCATCTTCTGCTGTCCTCTTCTCCTTTTGCCTTCAGTCTTTCCCAGCATCTGAGTCTTTTCCAATGAGTCAGTTCTTCACATCAGGTGGCCAAAGTATTAGAGCTTCAGCTTCAGCATCAGTCCTTCCAGTGAATATTCAGGGTGTATTTCCTTTAGGATTAACTGGTTTGATCTCCTTGCAGTCCAAAGGACTTTTAAGAGTTTATATGTCCTTGCATGAATATTACTTATTGCTAGAATGAAATAGGGTTTGGCATCAGTTCCATTCCTATTTTTTAATTTACAGAGGAAATACTGAGAAAGCTTGTTCAAATTCATAAGTTGACAAGGCAAAGAATGGAAACAATTTGTTTGCCTGTATTGTTTTGCTTTAAATGGCAGTGCTTCACACATCTCTGAACTTCCAGATATAGCTCCCTGAAATTAGATAGTAGGCTCTCAACTGACAAATCAACTTCAATTTTCTTGAAGGCAAAGAGCTGGAAACCACCTCTCTTATAAAGGATTGGTTACCCAGTCCTTAGAGCCAACATCAATACTGCTATTTTGAATTACCCCTTTTTCAGTGCCCCCGAGGTTTTTGGAGTCTTGGGCAACCCACCCTGGTCAGATTCAAATGGATGAAGGGCTGCCAAACGGGCAGTTGGGAAGGGGCGGTGGGACTCGCGGTGGGACTGGAGGGTCAGCAGTTGTGTTCCTCCGCAGGCACATTTTAGGGAGAGGGACGGGTGAGAGTTGAAGCTCTGGAAATGAGTTGCTTCCAACCCATCCAAGCCTGCACAAGCTTGGAAAGTCTCTGTGGACCAGAGTAAGTGGCACACAATTGAACTCTGTTGAGTCTTAACACACAAAAAGCCTTGCGAGTTTCCGGAATCCCTCTCCTGGGCACTGCTCCTTCCCTGGAAAGTCACCGCCTTAGCTGGTCTGCCGCTTGCAGGCTCCATCTCATCCTTCCCATTTTCGCTTTACTCCAAGGCTCATGCGTGCTCCCGCCTCTCTGTCCAGAGGTGCTTCCCACCGGGTGTGGGCAAGACTGGCCCTCACTTAGTTCAGTCTCTATTCAAGTATCCATACACCTGTCCTCAAGCCCCCTTATAAAACAGCATACCTCTACCCACCTCGTTCATTCATTCATTCAACAAATATTTATTGAGCTGCAACTATGTACCCGGCACTGTTCTAGGCACTGGAAATACAATACTGAACAAAATGGGCAAATATTTCTGTCCTCATATTGCTTAAAGCTTCATGTGGTGAGAGTAAGAACATGAAGTGTAACATAATATATATTAGAAAGTTATTTCTAAGTGATGTTAGAAAGTGATTATGTTGTTTCTAACATAATCATATGTTAGAAGGTTATTTAAGTGTATTGGAAAAAAGTTCAAGCTAAGGGGAACTGAGGTTGCCAGAAGTTGTGTGTGTGTGTGTATTATAGGGGTTTTATTTTATTTTTTGATCAAAACATGTATTTAGATAGGAATACCTGGTAGGGTTCAGACTGCTCTTCCATTTCACTGGACTACTAAAGTAGCCACTTAATCTATTTAGTCTCCTTCCATCTGATCTTGCTCTATTAGCTTCTTCTTCCTTTTTTTTAATTTTTATTTTATATCGGGGCCTAGTTGATTAATAATGTGTTAATCTCAGGTCTACAGCAAAGTGATTCAGTTATACACATACATGTGTTAATATCCTTTTTCAAATTCTTTTCCCATTTAGGTTGTTACATAACACTGAGCAGAGTTCCCTGTGCTACACAGTAGGTCCTTGTTGGTTATCCATTTTAAATATACAGTGTGTACACGCCCATCCCAAACTTCCAATCTATCTCTCCCCCCGACCCTTCTCCTCTGGTAACCATAAGTTTGGTTTCTAAGTCTGGGAATCTATTTCTGTTTTGTAAATAAGCTCACTTGTATCTTTTTTTAAAAAAGGTTTATAGTGGTTTCAGTTTAATGAGATGGTCAGTGTAGGATTCTTTGGGAAATTGACTGTCTCGACAATTATTACAATATATCATAGACTGGGTGGCTTGAACAACAGAAATTTATTTTCTCACATTCTGGAGGCTTGAAGTCCAGGATCATGGTGCCAGCATGGTGAGAGCTTCCCTTCCCACCTCACAGATGCTGCCATTTCACTGTGTCCTCCTATGACAGAGACAGCAAGCTATCTGTCTCTTCTTGTAAGAGCGCTGATTCCGTCATGAGAACCTCAGCCTTAGGAGTTTATCTAAACCTCATTACCTTACAAGGCCCAGTCTCCAAATACCAGAACACTGGGGTTTAAGACTTCAACACATGAACTGGGGGAAACATAGCTCAGTTCATGGCAACGACAATCAATCAGGTTCTTGAAGAAGTGGAGGCATGAACCATCTGAATATTAGGAAGAGTGTTCCAGGCAGAGAAAGCAGCAAAGCCTGAGGCCCTGAGCTGAGATGGTGCCTACGTGCATCTGAGCAGCAAAGAGGCCTGCACGGCTGCAGTGAGTGAGCAAGGGGAGAGTGAAGAGGTCCGGAGGGTGCGGGAAAATTGATAGGGCTTTGTAAGCAAATGCAAGGACTTGAATTTTGGGGTTTTGTTTGTGTTTTTAAGAAGTGGATTTATTTAGAGAGATACACATTCCAGGTGGTGCAGTGGTAAAGAATCCATCTGCCAATGCAGGAGATACAAGAGACCCAGGTTCAATCCCTGGGTTGGGAAGATCCCCTGGAGAAGAACACAGCAACCCACTCCAGTATTCCTGCCTGGAGAATCCCACGGATAGAGGAGCCTGTTGGGCTACAGTCCGCAAGGTTGCAAAGAGCTGGACAGGACTGAACTGACTGAGCACACACGTATACACATTCCACAGACAAAATGCTGTTGGTCTCAAAAGGGGAAAAAGACCCTGGGAGAAACACTCCACAGAGAAAGCATGGGCTGTCTCAGAAGGCAAGAGACCAGGACTTGAGTTTTATTCTGAGAGAAATGGGGAGCCACTGGCAGGTATGAAGCGTCTTCTAGAGAAGGGATGTTCCTGAGTGGGTATTAGGAAAGAAGATCTCAAGAGCAAGTGAGGGCTGAATAGCACCGGGGACTCTGCTCAATATTATTTGGCAGCCTGGGTGGGAGGGGAATTTAGGGGAGAATGGATATTTGTATACGTTTGGCTGAGTCCCTTCATTGTTTACCTATAGCTATCACAATAGTAATTGGCTAGTCCCCAATATAAAATAAGTTAAATTTTAAAAAATAGAACAAGTGACAATTACCTGTAGGTGGGAGCACAGGTGGTCCCAGAACAAGAGAGAAGGCAGAGTACCGGCACACCCATTTCCCTTGCTGTGCCCTGTCACCTCCTCGGCACTCGGCACCATCTGTCAATTATACAGTCACGTGCTTCTTGTCTATTGTCTTTTCCCCTCACTGGAATGTGAGCTCCACCGACTCAGTGGTACTGGTAATTCAACTGCTGTTTCCCTAGAACCATGCCTGGCATGTAAAAGCACCAAACACTTTAAAAATCCTTTGCCTGGATGACTGGCCAACTGAGAAAGAGGGAAGATAAGGTTTAGAGTTCTAGCTATATTCCGTTCTCCATATTTTGAAAATCACAGATTGCATACCAGAACAAAGAGCTGTAACCGTCTCCAGTGCATTGTGATATGAGCTGCTGCTATTCTTATTTTCAGATTCAGGCTTGGTGGCGTGGAATGATGGTACGCAGAGGACTTGGGAAATTTGAAGAACTGCTAAAATTGCAAAAGAAGGGAAAGAATTCTCCAAAAGATAAGAAAGGAAAGAAAGATGTAAAAGGAAAACCTGTAAAGAAAAAATAATAATTCTATAAATGTATGAATTGAGGTAATGAAACCTGGTGGATTAAGAAGGCAAAATCTCTAGGAATTAGATGCCTATCATACAAAAATTACTCACAGATACAGTTACATATAAAAATAAAGATTCTTTTACTGAATTGTTTATGGATAAAATGCTTTGATGTCTGGGAATTGCTTCAGAATAATATCAGAGAGAGGTAAGTGTAGATGATCCAAATGAACCAATATGTGTGCTTAGTCCCTCAGTCATGTCCGACTCTTTACGACCCCATAGACTGTAGCCCACCAAGCTCCTCTGTCCATGGGATTATTTTCCAGGAGTGGGTTGCCATTTCCTTCTCCAGGGGATCTTCCCTACCCAGGGACTGAACCCAGGTCTCCTGCATTGCAGGCAGATGCTTTACTGTCTGAGCCACTGGGGAAGCCCTAAAATGAACCAAGATCAGCCATAAACTGGGAATTGTGAAAGCATGTGGTAGTTACATGAAGGTTCACTACACTATCACGTCTGCTTTTAAAACTCTTACTTACGAAACAATTCATAGCACGTTCCAAAGAAACATACAGAAAGGTCCATGCACCCTTCAGCCTTCCTCAGTGTTGACACCCTCCATGACTATGGGAATGGACATCAGTACCATCCACGGAGCTTATTCAGATTCCATCACTTATACATGCACTTGTCACTTGTGTGTGTGTGTGTGTGTGTGTGTGTGTAGTCCAGTGCAATTTTCTTACATGTAGCTTTTGTGTAGCCACCACTACAATCAAGATAGAACTGTTCTATCACCACTGTGCTATTACTCTTAGTCCCACCTACCACCTGTCTCTCTTCCAGTCCCTGACCTGTAATTTTGTTATTTCAGGAGGATCATATAAATGGAATCACATAGTAAGTAACATTTGGGGGCTGGCCTTTTATTTTGCATAATTCACTTCCAGTCCATCCAAGTGGTGCACGAAGCAATTGTTCATTCCTTTCTGGTTGCTGAGTAGTATTGCATAGTTTGCTCACCATTCACCCATTGAAAGGTGTTTCTCTGTTTCCAGGTTTGGGCTAGTTTGAATAAAGTTGCTCCGAACATTTACTCAGAGAAGTGAAGAATCATTACCTAAAACATCCCCATTTATACTAATCAAGACCTCCTCACCCTGATGACTTTTTCTGTTGGAATAACATTGATTTCAAATTCAACATGTCCTTCAAGCAATGATTATAATAAGAATTATTACTGTAGCAAGAAGAAAGCAAAACATGATCTGATTAGAATATATCAGAATAGAAATGTGTGAGCAGATCCCTCTGCCATGCAATGAATTTCATGCTCTAGGAAGAGAAAACCAGAAATTCCCCAAATCACCGACAGCAACACAGGAACTTTAATTAATGAATTAAATAGGTTTTATGAGGCAAATTCCATGTCAAAGAAATGCTCAGAGATATTAATAATATGTTAATTTGTTTATTTTAGCAACAAAACATTTTACTTTATTTCAACAAGGCACGTTTTTGATACTGGGTTTTGAATTTTTGATCACTTTTCATGAAGATCTGTATGTCAGTGACCGTTATTTGTATTCATGGTTTGTACCTGAGATAAAAGGCAAGAGAACATAAAACAATAAATAACTGAAGAGCATTCTTTCTGATGAAAATTACATTTCCATCAGACCACATTGAGACAGATATAATGATAAAGATAACATGAAAATGTTCCACAGTTAGTGCCTTTCACATTTTACATACTCACATAAAGACACACCCTTATATTTAAAACATTTAGTAAAAGAGGCAGAAAATTCTAGGGAAAGAAAAAAGGAAATGTGTTACTGGAATCTAAACATTTTGTCAGGCCTTCTAAATAGAAAGTGAACTAACTATATATCCAAACAAATGAAAGCCCATTGAAAAATGTCACCCTTGTTTCATAAAATAGAGCATAAAGGCATGTTCATATTAGATTATCCTAAACATATATTTACAAAGCTCTTGTAACATAAATCACGTTAAACAGCCTACAAGCTGGTATTCCTTTGACTTCACCAGGATTCACTCACGTTCTTTTCTTCTTCCTTTGGGTGACATGTAGCTTAGTCGAGCCTTGGAAAGTCAGCTTACTGAAACCCACCATGGTCAAAGTGAACACTGCTTCTGTGATCTTGGTCAAAGCCTTGTAGTTCCTCCTCCTGTGAAGCTGGGAGAAGCCACCTCTTCATTGCTACCTCAGTGATCTTGGGAAGTTTGGTCACGGCACTTAGCAAGTATCTAAACCATTGTCCGCATTTCCTAAAAGTTGATGGCCGAAGGCTGATATCCAGCTCAGTTAATTCCTTGAGGAGCCACAGGTTTTCGCAGAAGACAGTCCATCCTGCCTCACAGATGCTGTCGTTATAACTCAGGTCCAGCTTCTGCAGCCTGGCCAGGTGACCTGTCTGAATTACCGATGCTGAAAAACAAAATCACTCTGCTAAAAGCCAAGAACACATTCAAGTGCAACTGTTTCTCACTTCCAATAACACAACACACTAGCTCCAGGATTTGTAATAAGAGTGGCACTAAGTAATAGAATGTTATTAGCTAGCAGTTTTTTTCAGGGCATTTGAAATTACTCTAGTAACACCTCTCTGCATTCCATGTACAGCTTGAAAATGAATTTTTTTCTCCTTCCAAATTCCAACCCAAAGAATGTCTTTTCTGGTTGAGTTCATGCTGTCTGCTCTCCTGGAGCCCCAGCTCTTGCTGCAGACTTTCTCTAATTAAATGTGAGGAGTGACTACTCACTGGCTTTAACTCAGGATCATTTGTGAATAGTCTTCTTGCTGTATAATGCTGTTTCATTATTCATTGTTTATTTACTCACTTTTCATTCAACAGCTATTTGAGTACTTTCCATGGACAAAATATACTTGGATAATTTCTAATTCATGGGTCAATTAGAACCTTTCACACATGGGTCAATTTTTCCTTTGAATAGTACACATTAGGTAGTATCACAGTGCTACCTAAAATTGCTCTTAATAAATAACTGTTAATGAGGAAGCTAAGAAAAGGAGCAAGGAGGGACAGCCAGAGCAGACGACATGTGCTTCCCTTTTCAGCCAAAAGCAGGAATGGATTAAAAAGATGAGATGGGCAGACTCTCAGAGCTGGAAGGGACCCTGGAGGGCTCCTCTTTCAACCTCTAGATGGATGATCAGAGAAAAATCCCTCTCACAGCTTCTCTAAGGGGGACCAGCCCAAATCTGCCTGAAACGCCTTTCAGGCTGCCCCAGCAGAGGGAAGCAGCTCTCAGCTGGAGGAAGCCATGCCTCTGGGCCCCATCTGACCTTGCCACTGCCTATCTTCTGGGAATCTCAGCTCCTTCCACATGCCAACCATGCAGTGTTGGACAACAGGTCCCCTCAAATGTCCCCCTGTTAGGACTAAACATACCCTGGTCCTTCAATCATTTGTCACACATCATGGCTTCCAGACTGGGCAGGATGCTCCATTTCCATCAAGGCTTACTATAAAGCTTTAGTAACCAAGCCAGTATGAAACTGGTAAAAGAACAGATGCATAGACCCATGGAGGCTTCCCTGGTGGCTCAGTGATAAAGAACTTACCTACATTTTCCTCTCACCCCCTTAACAGTACCTTTTTCACAGCATAACTCACAGTTTTGATAAAGATCTGTTTATCAATTTGCTAATTTGGTGGGCAGAGCTTTCTGTGTTATATCTTAAAAACTTTTTGCAAAATTCAAGTTCCCAAGTATTTTTCCTATATTTTATTCTAAGGTTTTACAGTTACATTTTACTTATCCATATTAAGTTATTTTTGTCCAAGTTGTGAGATATAGGCTGAAGTTAATATTTTTGTGTATGATAGCTCAGTTAATGAAGCACTGTTAGTTGAAAAGACTCACTGAATTGCTTTTGCATTTTTGTCAAAAATCAATTGACCAGTTTGAAACCCCAGGGACTGTAGCCTGCCAGATTCCTCTGTCCATGGGTTTCTCCAGGAAAGAATACTGGAGTGGGTTGCCATTTCCTTCTTCAAGGGATCTTCCCGACCCAGGGATTGAACCCATGTGTTTTGTGTCTCCTGTATTGGCAGGCGGATTCTTTACCACTAGCACCACCTGGGAAGCCCTCATTAGTCATTAGGGAAATCCAAAATAAAATCACAGTGATTTGTGCCCATCTTCTAATTACAGTGTTTGGCCATAACACTTGTTTTGAAAACACGTATTTATTCCAACTAGATTGAAATATCAGAGAACAGTGTGAATGTAACACAAATTTCTTGTTTGCTTACACATAATTCATCCACAGGAAACACCAGGTGAACAGAAAAAACTACACCCAGCTGAGCAAAGCCAGGAATAGGCGTAAACAAAATCCACACATGCACAGCCCTCCCAAGGACAAGGAGCCTTGCCCTTCCACATCCAGCTCCAACATTCTATTCTATGTCAGATAATCCTCCTTCTTTCACCACCATATCTGTATCTATCTCCTTTTTCTTGTTTTTAATGGTTGGCTGCACCTGGTGGCTTGCAGGATCTTAGCTCCCCAGCTAGGAATAGAACCTGCACACTCAGAAGTGAAAGCATGAAGTCCTAATCACTGGACCACAAGGAATTCCTCCATCTCATTTTATGAACCAGTCTCTACTGTGTATCTGGTTTTAGAATTCCTGTGTCTATTTAGCTTCCCAGGTGGCTCAGTGGGTAAAGAATCTACCTGCAATGCAGGAGATACAGGAGGGGCAGTTTCGATCCCTGGGTTGGGAAGATCCCCTGCAGGAGGGCATGGGAACCCACTGCAGTGTTCTTGCTGGAGAATGCCATGGACAGAGGAGCCTGTTGGGCTATAGTCCATGGGGTTGCAAAGAGTTGAACATGACTGAAGTGACTGATCACAAACCAGCTTTCTCCCAAGCAGATGTCAGGGAGCAGGGAAGGTACACAAAGGGCTTAACTCCAGGCCTCATTGCCTCCTGCGCCTTCCTTCCCCCAGGCTGGCAGGGCGGGCACACTGGGCTCAGTGTCAGGACAGCTTTGGAACCAGAAGATACAAACCCAGGAGAGCCATGTCCTCTGTCACCAGGGAACAGCTGCTCAGCCTCAGCACTTGAAGAGACGTCGAAAGCTTTAGCATCTCCAGGAGCAGCTTCAGGTTGCCGCCAATACACTTATTCCAAGAAAGGTTGACTATTTTCAGAGCAGGGAGGTGAATGGAGGCTTCAGCTAAAATTGACAGCGATAAGAATAGCAATAACTTAGACTTCCTTAGAGGTCATAAACTTTGAACGAGAGCAACTTAGGCTAGGGCAACATATTATCACTGAGTTAAGACAGTTGTGGGCTTCCCTGGTGGCTCAGATGGTAAAGAAACCGCCTGCAATGCGGGAGACCTGGGTTGAGAAGATCCCCTGGAAGACCCACTCCAGTATTCTTGCCTGGAGAATCCCCTTGGACAGAGGAACCTAGTGAGCTACGTCTATGCAGTCACAAAGAGTCAGACATGACTGAGCAACTAGCACTTTCACTTTCAGAGACGTCTTAGTTGCAGCATGTGGGATCTAGTTCCTGACTAGGGATCGACCCTAGTCGGTCAGTGGGTCCCCTGCATTGGAGTGTGGAATTTTAGCCCAGGGACCACTAGGGGAGTCCTGAGATCCAGCAGTCTTTGGATTAAATTGGGTGAAAGAGGGACATCATTTCTGGGTGTGGGCAGTGAAGAAGTGAAGTGACGTCACTCAGTCGTGCCCGACTCTTTGCGACCCCATGGACTGTAGTTTACAAGGTTCCTCTGCCCATGGAATTTTCCAGGCAAGAGTACTGGAGTGGGTTGCCATTTCCTTCTCCAGGGGATCTTCCTGACCCAGGGATCGAACTCAGGTCTCCCGCATTGCGGGCAGACGCTTTACTGTCTGAGCCACCAGGGAAGCCCTCCACAGTTCCTTGTTTCTCCTGCCTGAAATGCATGGATTCAATTTATGTTGTCTATTTTCATCTGGAAGATATTTTGGAAACTATAGAAAAGTAAAACTTGGTTAAATGGTTGAGTGAGTGAAGTCACTCAGTCGTGTCCGACTCTTTGCGACCCCATAGACGGCAGCCCACCAGGCTCCTCTGTCCGTGGGATTTTCCAGGCAAGAGTACTGGTGTGGGGAGCCATTGCCTTCTCCGAGAGAAGCCCTTACATCATCTTAAAGTCAAAAACTCTTAAGTTAAATCATTGTAAGTCAGGGACTATCTGTAGATTCATGTCACATGATGCAATTTAGTGTAATATCTACTTGATTATGATTCTTTGATTGTGTAGCTATAATTGAAAAGAATTATGCCTTCTGATGGCCCATCAGACTCATAGCAATCCCAATTTATATTGACCTCAGTGGAATTACAAGGTACTACAAATGTGAACCTCCAAAGTCGGTCATACAGCCACCCCTCCGTATAGACAGGGATATTGTTTCCATAACCCGTCCATACTGAAGTCCCTTATGTAAAGTGGCATAGTATTTGCACATAATATATGCACATCCTCCCATATATATACTTTAAATCATTTCTGTGCTGTGCTAAGTCACTTCAGTTGTGTCCAACTCTTTTCAACCCTATGGACTGTAGCCCACCAGGCTCCCCTGTCCATGGGTTTCTCCAGGCAAGAACACTGGAGTGGGTTGCCATGACCTCCTGCAGGGTATCTTCCCGACTCAGAGATCGAACTCACAACTCTTATGTCTCCTGCGTTGGTTGGTCGGTTCTTTACCACTAGCACCACCTATATAATACCTAACACAATACAAATTCTATCTATATAAACAGTTACCTGAATGAGGCAAATTCAAGTTTTGCTTTTTGGAGCTTTCTGGAAATTTTTTCCAAATTATTTTTGACCTGCTGTTGGTTGAATCCACGGATTTGGAATCCCTGGATACAAAGGGTCAAGTCTGCATACTTTAAATGTTAAAGGTTAAATTTTCAAAAGCCAGAAATCATCCATGTGGCCTTGAAAGTCACTTTTAAAAGAGCATATTTCCTGAAAAGAGGACAGATTGATACTTCAGTATGCCTATGGCTGAGCCTTGGGATGAAATTCACTTGGAGGGAAACAGAGGCCTCCCTCTCGGGTGTTACTGTGCCAGTGTCTGCAGGGACCTGGAGAATCGCTTACCCAGGGCAGTAAAAGTCTCACTCTCCAAAGCACAGTTGCTGGTTATCAATGACTTCAACACTGGCAAAAATCGGAGCCTGCTGAGTAGGTTTTCAGAATAGCTGCCCATCTCTTTGTTGGCAGATAAATCCAATTCCTGAAGACTCGTGAGTAAAGGGATAACCTGAGCTGTTGAAACATCAAGAGTGACATGGCTTAGGCAGCATCTCACAAAGGGTCTCGGGAGGTGCCACAGTCTTCTTGATCAACAAGCATGACTCTTGCTTATGTGACCCCTGCCCTTCCTTACACACCGTTCCTCCCCACACACACCAGCCACTTTCCCCAGCATGCAGCTTGGGCTCTTCTCTAAGCCTCTCTCCAGGCTGGAAGTAAAGAGCAAAGACTTCGGAGACAGAGGAAACTGGGTTCTCATCCTGTTTGTTGCTAAAGAACAGTGTGACTTTGGGTAAATTGCTTAACTTCTCTGAGCCTCAGTTTTCTCGATAACAATAACTACTCCATAGAGACAATGGGAAGATAAAGTGACTTGGTATATATAAAGTGCCTGGTACAGTGCCTGGCACACATTAACTGCTCAGTTAATGTTTGATATGATCATTCTTTCCTCAGAATATAAGTCAGGAGTACTAGGAAGGCAATGAAATCAAGCAATCAGAACAGATGTCTGTTGGGACTTCCCTGGCAGCCCAATAGTCGGGACTGCACACTTCCAATGCAGGGAGGCCTAGTTCAATCCGGGTTGGGGAACTAAGATCCCACATGTGGCTACATTTTTTTTTTAAATTAAGGTATGTACATTGGTTAAAAAGTAATAATAATAACCAGATGTCTGTTAGTGACAGCACCAGAGTGGGGTCCTGAGGGCCCCTGCTGTGCCAGGAGGGACCCGTTTCCCTGTCTTTCTGCTGCTTTTCATGCTTTCAGGCCTTTGCCTTAGTTCTTCCCAGTGTGGGAAATATAGTTTCCTGGGACCCCTGTGGGGCTGACTCACCTCCTCAGAGCCTTCCAGGGCCACCAAAGCCACAGGAATCCTGTGGTCACAATCACAGCGCCCTATTCTCTTTTCCTCCCAGCACCCCTGTTACGTGACTTGTTTGCGTATCTATTGTTCATTCGCAAATCTTCTGCCCTCCCTCACTGAAGGTGAGCTCTGTGTGTAGAGGCTTCTTCCTGCCCAGAATGTGCATCAGAGTCTGGAAATCTGAGGCTCAAATGTTAGTGGAAGGAGAGAAGGACAGGAGAAAGGAAGGGGAAGGAAAGGAAAAAAGAGGGCAGGTACTTGTGATCCCCGCAGATGCAACCATTTCTCCCTCGTCTGATGCCCACAACACATTGTATTCACCATGTGTACTAAGTCACTTCAGTTGCGTCCGACTCTTTGTGACTCCATGAACTGTAGCCTGCCAGGCTCCTCTGTCCATGAGATTTCCCAGGCAAGAAAACTGAAGCGGGTTGCCATTTCCTTCTCCAGGGGATCTTCACCATGTATTTGGTTTATTTCCGCCCCCACAAACTGAAGCCCCTGACTCTGAATTTCCCTTAGCCTGCAGCACAGGGCCTCGAACAATTAGATGATTAATCAGATGTCATTGGCTAAGTGATCCATAATTCCCTTTCTTTGAAGCCACTGAGAATGATCAGATAAAAGAATGTTCAATTCTTTAATATCACAAGGTAGAAAACAGGATGTATTTTCAATTCCGCCTTTTTAAAATTGAGGAGGACCATGCAATTCTTATTAAATAACCATTACCTTTCTGGGGCTATTTACTCTATTGGTGGCCTCCAGATAATAAAGGCTAATCTCTTGGTTGCACTAGTGGTAACAATTCAAGTCCTCTAGCACTTTAATTTTCATCTGAGCAGCAAGATGAGATATGAAGTTTGTGTTATTCAGTTGTAGCAGGGGAAATTCATTATTTGGAATCTGATGGACTGATAATTCAGGAGTGTCTCCGCAGGTATGACACTCATAAGTAAAAGAGATGCTGATCCATCACAATTTCCATTTGAAGCTCAAAAAGTTATTGTTTACTATTTTAAAATCTTCATGAAAGACTTGAACTCACCTCAATTTCCCAAATTGAGGGATAAGAGTCTAAGAAACAAATTAGCAGGGCTAAAAGATTGATATTAGACCCAAAGACCTATTTTGCTGTTTTCTTCCCCCAATTATACGAAAAATGACAAAAATTTTCTTTTTCTCGTTCTTTATTGATTGATTCATTCAATCACACATTCAACAAGCATTTGCTGGGTGCCAGCTCTGTGCCAGAACTTGTGCACAAGCGGTAGAGAGATACTGAAGAAAACCATCGCTACCTAGGAGGAGCCCATCGTTCAGAGAGAAAGCAGAGCATGGCTGGTGTGCGTGGGAGTCAGCACAGTGTAGCTGGAGAAGTTGATCCGGGAAAGAAATAGAGATTGCAGTCAGAGTGACAGAGGAGCAGGAAAGCTATCTAGACTCTTGCAATAATTTAGGCATGAACTGACAGTGGGCTGGAGCAGGAGAGTAGAGGTCTAAACAGTGAGCCATGGTCAGACTCAGGATGTATTCTGAAGGTTTATTGTGGCTGCAGATGAATAAAACCCTTAATCTCTATGGCTGTGCTTGCTGTTAGGGGAAATTGCATATACGTTACCTGTTACAGGACTATATCTGTGGTAGGAAAGTAAAGGTAGTGACCTAAAATTGTGATTATGCACTATCCACTGAGCTTCTGTAACTTCACCTTATCTAAGTGTCTTGGCATAACCTGTGAGAGAGAGTGCCTCAACACCCTTCGTTTTGGCTTTCCCTATACATCCTTCTTTGTAATATGCTTTGTGATATTAATAGATTCATTTCTAAACAGCCCTAGGAATTCAAAATTTCTTCCTCCTTCACAGATGTCTATAGGAGTTTAGATTCACGAACATTCACCAACTCAGTGGAGATGAGTCTGAGCAAACTCCAAGAGATAGTGAAGGACAGGGAAGCCTGGCCTGCTGCAGTCCATGGGGTTGCAAAGAGCTGGACATGACTTAGCAACTGAACAACAATATTTATTGGGCACCTAATATTTGCCAAATACTATATGGGGACATTCACAGAACTTTTATGATGTGATCCTCCCAGTAACTTCATAAACAGTACATCTCAGATTTGCCAGTTTCCCAAACATATGCCAAGGCTTTGAGAGCACTCCCTCAGCTTTTGCAGCACCTACTCACTCAGGGACAACACGTCGTCAGCCGTCAGCGAGCACTGGCGAAGATCCAGCCCCTCCAGGTGCTCCAGTGTGGCCAGCCCTGTGGTGTCTTCAAACCCTCCACCCAGCTCCTTGTTGCAGGAAAGGTCTAGTGTCCTCAGCTCACACAAATATCTAAAGGCAGCATCTACAAAGAAGGTCAAAATCCCACTCTGACATATTACAGGACAGTCGGCAGGAGCAGAGCAGGGCAGGGGGCAGACGTGGAGAAGGGAGACTAAGAAAATAGATGCACTGTGATGACAAAACCCCAAGTGGAGGGATAACAGTCTGCTTTGTACCACTAGCCCCTTTGGACCTGACAATGGCTTCGAACACTCTCCCTATGACCTGCATTGATTGCTAGTGATTTTGCTCAGATTTCTGCAACTAATGGTCCTTCCTCTACTATCCTTGAGCACCGATACATTAGCAGCATTCTAGACTTAAACTGCCAAGGAGAAGGATAGGACAGGCTCTAGAAGGTTCAAGGATAAAAATACATGGCACTTTATATTCTCATGTAATGGGGGTACTCTATATAGCAGAGCAAATTTTAACTACAGATGTCACTGAAGTTGTTTTTATCAGCACCAATTCCCTCCTACTACTAAGCATAAAATAATGCTGGTAATTTCAAAAGTAAGAGAGAAATGGAGAGCTTTAGTAGCACACTTTTATTTTGCTCACTGTCTCTCTCAAATCTAAAATACCCTGGCCTTTTCAGAGCTGGCCATTTAGTTTTGTAATTGTAAAAATACATGCTCACTGTTAAGACTTGGAAAATCAATAAAACTTTTAATTTTAAATTACCCATGATCTCATTCCCCAACCTAACCTCTGTTTCTAGTTTGTTATATTTCCTAACAGCTTAAAAAATTAAACGTAAAATAAAATTATATAGAAGCTTCAGTCATTGCTAACTCACCCAGTAGCTTGACACTCTTTTGTGACAATCCACACGAATGTAACTTCAAGACTTTCAGGTTTGAGGTACTTTTTAGTCCATGAGCAATACTACTGAGACTGCCACCGATATTTCTGTTAATAGAAAGATCTAGTACTTCAAGGTTTTGCAGTCTAGGTAGCAACTGACCTGGAAGGAAAGAAATCCAAAGAACAACTCAGTAAAGATGCAGGGTGTGGGACTTCTCTGGCAGTTCAGTGGTTAAGAATCTGTCAGCAATGCAGGGGACACGAGTTCCATCCCTGGTCTGGGAAGATTTCATATGCCATGGGGCAACTAAGCTTGCAACGATTAATACTAAAGCCAGTGCTCTGGAGCCCACAAGCTGTAACTCCTGAGTCCATACACCCTAGAGCCAGTGCTCCGCAAAAAGAGTAGCCCCACCCACCACAACTAGAGAAAGCTCACTTGGAGCAATGAAGACCCAGCATAGCCAAAAAAGCAGATGTGGGCATGAAAGTTGGGGCAGGCGGGGGCTGTGATGGGGAGAGTGTTACATCTTCATGTGACCTGGGATATAGTGAGCTACTTTTTCAATTCGGGGTGAGAGGAAATACACCCAATGTCAACTCCCAAGCTCTCCCATTATGGGCATCTTCACATTGTTCCTGGGAAAGACTCTACCAAATTCTACTTACCCACAAACACCCCATCTTCTGATGTGAGTGTACAGTCCACGAGCTCAAGTGTTTGTATCTTGCTCCCTTCTTGCAACGTCTGGAGGATCAGAGGCAAGTTTCCTCCCACTTTACTGTTCCAAGACAAATTCAACTCTTCAAGTTCAGGCAGCACTTTAAGTGCTTCTCCTGTTTAAAAAAAAAAAAAATGGTCCAAAGATCAGGTTGGTTGCCAGGTTCACAAAGCAGTGAGTTCATTTGAAAGTCAATACAACCATCATTTATAAAGTATTGAAGCCGGGCCAGGTCCTGGTTAGATGCCGGGGAACAGGGAGGAGAAAAGGACCCAGTTCCTACCCACGACCAGCAGGGTGAGCTTCTAGGCATAGCCAGAGTTCTGAAGCCATGCTCATAAGCAAAAATTGTGGAAAAAAAAAAAATCCACTTGTTGGTAAGGGGTGTGTGTCTGTCTTAGTCACTCAGTCGTATCCAACTCTTTGCAACCCTATGGACTGTAGCCCGCCAGGCTCCTCTGTATGTGGGATTCTCCAGGCAAGAATATTGTAGTAGGTTGCCATTCCCTTCTCCAGGGGATCTTCCTGATCCAGGAATCAAACCCAGGTCTCCTGCATTGCAGACAGATTCTTTACCTGAGCCACCATGATTTTACCAAATCGTTTTTATGGTAGTAAGTATTTCTACCAGTCCATCTACTTTCTCTCATCCACCCTCTTTAGGGATCATTATTGCTGAGAAGCTTGTCCAGAGGTAGAAATATAAAAGATTTAGAAAATAAAACACGAAAATTTAAATCGCCCATAATTTTATTCCCCAACATAACCACTGTTATATTTCAGCCAGAGGTAGAAGCAAAAGCAGGGCACTGGCCATCACAGAGGAAAAGCTCACTCTGACATCAAGAATATCACATACAACTGATCCAACCATGGCAGGGAGGAATGAGTAAGAGAGCACTAGGCATTAGCAGCTCATGATGCCTTGGAATGCAAGCAGCTTATGACAGCCCTGGGGTAAAGAAGGATGCAGTGAGCAGGGATGAAACTTAACATTTCTGGGACCACTTAACACAGGATACACTTGAGGGCTACAGAGTGGAAGCCGGGAGATAATGAGGGGTCAGCCCTTAGGAATGATTGTCATTGCTTTGGGGGCAGAACAGAATGGTGAGCTGCACACACGGAAAATATACTTTCTCAACATGTGGAGTCAATCTGAATTGAGAGTGTCAGTCAATTGAGAGTGTTGGAAGGTCCACTGAGTCCAGAAACCTATATTCTACTGCTGGATACTGGGCGTGAACTTCTGCCACTGATTACTTATTCTATGGTTTAAGGTTTTTCAGGCTTCCCTTGTGGCTCAGCTGGTAAAGAATTCACCTGCAATGCGGGATACCTGGGTTTGATCCCTGGGTTGGGAAGATTCCCCAGGAGAAGGAAAAGGCTAGTTCAGTTCAGTTCAGTCGCTCAGTCATGTCCGACTCCTTGCGACCCCATGAATTGCAGCACGCCAGGCCTCCCTGTCCATCACCATCTCCCGGAGTTCACTCAGACTCGACCTGTCCATCGAGTCGGTGATGCCATCCAGCCATCTCCTCCTGGGTTGTCCCCTTCTCCTCCTGCCCCCAATCCCTCCCAGCATCAGAGTCTTTTCCAATGAGTCAACTCTTCGCATGAGGTGGCCAAAGTACTGGAGTTTCAGCTTTAGCATCATTCCTTCCAAAGAAATCCCAGGGTTGATCTCCTTCAGAATGGACTGGTTAGATCTCCTTGCAATCCAAGGGACTCTCAAGAGTCTTCACCAACACCATAGTTCAAACGCATCAATTTTTCAGTGCTCAGCCTTCTTCACAGTCCAACTCTCACATCCATACATGACCACAGGAGAAACCATAGCCTTGACTAGACGGACCTTTGTTGGCAAAGTAATGTCTCTGCTTTTGAATATACTATCTCGGTTGGTTATAACTTTTCTTCCAAGGAGTAAGCGTCTTTTAATTTCATGGTTGCAATCACCATCTGCAGTGATTTTGGAGCCCCCCAAAATAAAGTCTGACACTGTTTCTACTGTTTCCCCATCTATTTCCCATGAAGTGATGGGACCAGATGCCATGATCTTCGTTTTCTGAATGTTGAGCTTTAAGCCTACCCACTCTAGTATTCTGGCCTGGAGAATTCCATGGACTATACAGTCTATGGGGTTGCAAAGAGTTGGACATGACTGGGCAACTTTCACTTTAAGGTTTTTGGAGTACGCGAGCCCCACTTAAACATGCAAATTCTTCAGGAATTTTAACAAAATAAGCCACTAAACAGGTGTCATTTTGTATGCCATTGCCAGTCAATGGGGTGAGGCTTTGAACAGCCCTGAGGCATGCCCAGGATCAGGGAGAAAGGGCATGATTGTCTGCAGTCCATCTAATATTGGAGCACTATACACTTGCCATCCTGCACTAAGCAATTTTAACAGGTGTAATAATGTTGGGATGACTCCTGATTTATGTTTTCTTAACAATAAAGAAAGCTGAGCACCGAAGAATTGATGCTTTTGAACTGTGGTGTTGGGGAAGATTCTTGAGAGTCCCTTGGACTGCAAGGAGATCCAACCAGTCCATTCTAAAGGAGATCAGTCCTGGGTGTTCTTTGGAAGGAGTGATGCTAAAGCTGAAACTCCAGTACTTTGGCCTCCTCATACAAAGAGTTGACTCATTGGAAAAGACTCTGATGCTGGAAGGGATTGAGGGCAGGAGAAGAAGGGGATGACAGAGGATGAGACAGCTGGATGGCATCACTGACTTAATGGACGTGAGTCTGAGTGAACTCTGGGAGTCGGTGATGGATAGGGAGGCCTGGCGTGCTGCGATTCATGGGGTCGCAAAGAGTCAGACACGACTGATCGACTGAACTGAACTGAACAATAAACCATTTACTCTCCTACCCTTCTTATGCCCCATCTGCCATTAAGGCTAAGTAGAGTATGGATGATAAGAAAGCTCCTCCTGGTAAAGAGGATATAGAAGTCCTTCCAGAGAGGATAAATTCTTGACGAGAGGGAAAAGGACACAAAACATCAGTGACAAGGTTGCAGACGCTCTCCTGGACGAGATGAGTTTGGAGTGAGTCCCAGGGTAGAAATTCCACTTGCTGGGTTTCCCTTGTGGTCTGTGGTAAAGAATCTTCCTTGAAATGCAGGGGACACTGGTTCGATTGCTAGTCAGGGAAGATTCCACATGCTTCGGGGCAACTAAGCTCCTATGCCACAACTACTGAAGCCTGAGCACCCTAAAGCCTGTGCTCCTCAACAAGAGAAGCCACCACAGTGAGAAACTCACGCACTGCAACTAGAGAGTAGACCCGCTTGCCACAACTAGAGAAAAGTCTGTGCAACGAAGACCCAGTGCCTACAAAAATAAAATTAAAATAAATAAATTTAAACATTAAAAAAAGAAAATTCAATTTCTGGTTCCTTAAGGTTGGAGGATCATGAAAAAGATTAGATTAGTCAAAAAAAAAAAGAAACTATACTTCTTTTCATGCCTGAGTAACAGTATGTTAAATTTGAGACTCTGCTACATGATAACCAGCTGCTAACCTGTGAGGCTAAATTGATCATAGAAAACCACAGAAAGGTAATTTTGGATGGGGAAGTAGGGAAAGAAGGAATTATCAATTATTGAGTGCCTACTATGTGTCAAGCATGTAGTAGGTACTTTATAAAAATTATTTAATCCTCACAATTTTTTGAGGTGGATATTATCCCCATTTCAGAGATAATAAAACTGAGGCTCGGGAGGGTTGTTTTGTCCATGGTCACAAAAGTAGTTAGAAGTGGGACCAGGATTTGAACTAGGATCTGGCCATTTTCTAGGGAATGATTAGAGAGAAGTGCATCTGTGCACACCCAGTCGTGTCTGACTCTGTGACCCCTATGGATTGTAGCCCACCAAGCTCCTCTGTCCATGGGATATTTCTGACAGTACTGGGGTGGATTGCCATTTCCTCCTCCAGTTTAGAGAAAAGACATTGGCATAAATTTTGTTGCTTTTACAGAAATCTTTGCCGAGATGTAAATGATCAAAATACATAATTGAAATAAAGACTTGAGATGAAAAGAAGACTAAAAAAGTATGTCTGGCATCTAAAATCAGCAAGCATTCCAGTAAAGCAGCTGGGTTAGCAGCATGGCAAATTTTAGCCTACATTTTAGGTTATTCAACGTTCAACATACAAAACTAACTTAATTGAGGTTCTGGTTCTACTTAAACCATTGCTTTTATTTGAAAAATCTTGTTTTGATCAATTTTTAAAAAATAGGAATGGGAAAAGAGAAAAGTATTTTGAGATTGGAAAGGATCTTAATTTATCTATCCCAACTTCTCTGTGTTACAGATGAGGTAACAGATCCAGAGAGAGCAAATTTTGCAATTATTATTTCCATTTAAACTCCCTGAGACCAGAGGCTTGGTCAGCCTGTTCCCCTCTTTCTCCCAGGGCTTAGCGCAATTCTGGGTGCCAGTTACACAGTCCTCTAGAAAGTACACAAATGCTCAACACAGCATTGCATCCTGTAGGGACAGCGCTCTCATCCTCGTCCACGGGAATCCAAGGGGAGTGGGCACCCAGGTGATTTGCCCTTGAGGGTTTGGATTGCAGAGATCCTTCCAGGCAAGCACTCTCTCAAGGGAAGCATTCATCATACCCAGTGCCCGAACATCATCAGCGGTAAGTCTGCAACTACTCAGCCTCAGTATTTTTAACTTGCTGACAAGATGCATTTGCTGGGTGAGTACATGGAGGTTTCCACCTATGACATCATTCCAGGAAATATCCAGTTTTTCCAAGTCTGGGAGAGAAGGCAGCAAAGCAACTAGAAGTGAACACAAGAAAAGACAGATTTATATGTGGAATTTGTGATTTGTAGTAAACAGGATTCATCTATACTGCCTGTTGCTCTGTAACAGGATAGAAGGAGGATGAATGGGCTGACTTTCCGCACAGCAGGGCTCCCTCAGGTGTGCAACTGGAGACGTCGTGATATTACGACGTGATATCCTATTTCTTGGGACCTTTTTGATTTCTGCCAAATAACTGCATTCTGAAGAGGCAGTGGTGTTTCTGTGAGATTCCATAAGAACTCCTTTACTGTGGTGGAAACGGCAATTCAGCTACCACTGTTACTACTGCCGTCACTACAGTGTGTAAACTGGTCCTTTTATTTTGCAAACCCTCTAACAACCATCACCCTGTCATTCTATTGGACCCTCAGGCCGAAGGCCCGGGGAGCACTCCATTGGCCAGGACTGCTCAGACAGTGCCCATTAACTATTTTTTCTTATCTAGATCACCTGGGTATCACCGTCTTACAAACCTCCTTTTATACCTACATGGGCCAACACGTGGCGGTTTAGACAAGCACAAAGCCTGACCAGAACCTTCTCTGAGTCTCCTCCATTGCTCATGAAAAATGAAATTACTCTCTGTGAACAAAATTCTCTGAGGTTATCTTTATCTCCTGAGGCAACAAGACTTGAGTGGAAATGCCAAAGTCAAGGCTGGAAGGTGTCTTTGCTTGCTTGCTTTTAAATGGCTGTCTTGGATGTCAAAATAGTGGCAGCAGTTAGACATCACATAGTGAGCTTCTAGAGTTACAGGTGCAGCAATTTCTGACCTTCCACCATTCTGAAGAAATTCTGAAGACACACTTAAGGGCAAAAAAAATATGTTTATAGTTTTTTTTTTTTACCAGCATTCAAAGTGTTAGTCACTCAGTCATGTCCTACTCTTTGTGACTACATGTACTATTGTCCACCAGGCTCCTCTGTCCTTGAGATTCTCCAGGCAAGAGTGGGTTGCCATTTCCTTCTCCAGGGAATCTTCCCAGCCCAGGGATGGAACCCAGGTCCCCCACATTACAGGCAGATTCTTTACTGTCTGAGTCATCAGTTCAGTTCAGTTCAGTTCAGTTCAGTTGCTCAGTCGTGTCCGACTCTTTGTGACCCCATGAATTGCAGCACGCCAGGCCTTCCTGTCCATCACCAACTCCCGGAGTTCACTCAAACTCACGTCCGTCAAGTCGGTGATGCCATCCAGCCATCTCATCCTCTGTCATCCCCTTTTCCTCCTGCCCGCCAATCCCTCCCCGCATCAGAGTCTTTTCCAATGAGTCAACTCTTCTCATGAGGTGGCCAAAGTACTGGAGTTTCAGCTTTAGCATCATTCCTTCCAAAGAACACCCAGGGTTGATCTCCTTCAGAATCGACTGGTTGGATCTCCTTGCAGTCCAAGGGACTCTCAAGAGTCTTCTCCAACACCACAGTTCAAAAGCATCAATTCTTCAGCGCTCAGCCTTCTTCACAGTCCAACTCTCACATCCATACATAACCACAGGAAAAACCATAGCCTTGACTAGATGGACCTTTGTTGGCAAAGTAATGTCTCAGCTTTTCAATATGCTATCTAGGTTGGTCATAACTTTTCTTCCAAGGAGTAAGCGTCTTTTAATTTCATGGCTGCAATCACCATCTGCACTGATTTTGGAGCCCCCCAAAATAAAGTCTGACACTGTTTCCACTGTTTCCCCATTTATTTCCCATGTAGTGATGGGACCAGATGCCATGATCTTCATTTTCTGAATGTTGAGCTTTAAGCCAACTTTTTCACTCTCTTCTTTCACTTTCATCAAGAGGCATTTTAGTTCCTCTTCACTTTCTGCCATAAGGGTGGTATCATCTGCATATCTGAGGTTATTGATATTTCTCCTGGCAATCTTGATTCCAGCTGTGCTGGAATGTTTCTCATGATGTACTCTGCATATAAGTTAAATAAGCAGGGTGACAATATACAGCCTTGACGTACTCCTTTTCCTGTTTGGAACTGTCTGTTGTTCCATGTCCAGTTCTAACTGTTGCCTCCTGACCTGTATACAGGTTTCTCAAGAGGCAGGTTAGGTGGTCTGGTATTCCCATCTCTTTCAGAATTTTCCACAGTTTATTGTGATCCACACAGTTGAAGGCTTTGGCATAGTCAATAAAGCAGAAATAAGTGTTTTCCTGGAACTCCCTTGCTTTTTCCATGATCAGGGAAGCCCAAAGCACTTCAGCAATTTAATTTTGTTTACCGTGATCTTAAGTGTTACAAAGTATGAAAGTCTATTGAACACATTAGAAGGCAAAAAACTAGGATTCCTGGGACGTGCTCTGGAAGATTTCAGTTCAGTGGGTTTGGGTTGGACTCAAGTGTATGCATTTCCATAGGTTCTGCAAGATTCTGACCCGTACACAGGCATTTGGGAATCACAGGCATGGTTACAGTTTCCTGTTAAGAGATCTGTCTCAAATGTAATGGCATGGATTTTAATTAAAATAGTGAAGGACAGCCCCAGCCCACCCCTCCTCACTCAAAATGCAGTTCTTTTGATTCCTCTGTTGGTAGACACATTTAATGTGATTGATTACTTGACTTAAGATGTCCGAAAAAAGAGAATCTTTAAGAAGGTGATGATGGTGTTGTTGAGGAGAAGGTTGTTTGCAATCAAACTCTTGCTAGAGTGTCACAAACAGTAGTTGTTCTTTTGTATAAAAAAAAAGTGTGAGCAATAATCACTAGGAATGATACTTTTCATCCCACAGATAACAACATGATGCCCCTTTAAATTCCCAGCAGGGCTTACTTTTATGGATGAGTTTATATCATATATAGGAGGAGATGAGTTTCAGAGAGTTAGAGGTAATTAGTAGAGAGGTAAAATTGTTCAGGAAAAAACAAACCTCCCACCTAAATTTGGGCTCAAATCTTTGAGACTTGAGGAAGAGTCAATTGACTTTTTTTTTTTTTTTTAAACAGCAATGTAGCTGCTCTTCCCGAATTCTCTAGGCCACCCTGCAGACCTCAGGTTACCAAGTGAGGACGCAGAGCTTTGCCTGCTCATCTCAGCCCTCTGTGCCCTCTGTGCCTTTGGATAAGGTCGACTCCATACAGACCCGTCTCCCTCACATCCGCTGTTGTCAGTCTGCAGTTGTTCAGATCTAGACACTTGTTGACAGCCTTTCTGCCTAGCTTCTGCAGAAACCGCTCATTTTCCTCCATCCTGGATCTCAGTTCTGTTTCTGAAGTGAGAGTCTTGGCTGTATGATAAGAATAAAGAAGACTTTGCTATGAATGACAGTATAAAGATGAGACACATGAGAAGACAGACAACTGTGAACTAGTCCTTTGTGAAACCTCAACTCAGAAGGGGACAAAACCTGACCTCTGTCCCTGTGGCTGGTGCTCAACACTGGCTGCTCTAGGGACCCTTTTCCTACAGTGGAGCCTGAGGAACTCAGGGGCTTTTCTTTCATGGCCTGACCTGGGCTTCTTGCTTGGAGACTGAATCATGTTCCTAGACGAAGCGGTAAATTGTTAGCACCATGTTTAAGACAGCTCTGGTGGAAGGATGCATAGACATCTTTGGTGAACGCACTGCTGGGGGAGGTGCCCACATGCTGGCCTCCTAACAGGACAGACGAGGAGGGGGAACATTGCAGTCTCCCCTGATGAGCCTCAGATGGCTAAAAGGAGCAAGTGGAGCACTTGCTGCTCGTTTCCTAGACCCTTCAACTAATAAATCCAGACAGTAGTGCCTACAAGAGCTTTTGTATTTTCTCAACTCCTGCCAGAGAATATATTCAGAAAACCTCATTTGTCTTTGTTACTAGGTACTTTTTTTTTTTTTAGGGACATATGTGACACCCTTGCCAAGTTCCTCTGTAATAATGCTGCACTATGTCACTAACATTTAAAAAGATTAAATAAAAATAAAAAGCTATAATTTTGTGTGTGTGTGTTACTTTTTTGTCAGGGTTAGTAGAGTATTACTGTACATTTGGAACTGATGCTTCTGACTCTTTGTGACTCCATGGACTATATTAATTTTATTAATAATTAATTTTATTGTCTACTACTGCATGTGTCAACATGTAAGCCACATGTAGGACATACTGTACTTTTGTAAGACAAAATGCATAAGCATGTACAGACAGTGACTTTAATTAGGGACTTCCCTGTTGGTGCAATAGTTAATAGTCCACGCTCCCACCACAGGGGGCATAGGTTCAATCCCTTGTCAGGGAACTTAAATCCTGCATGCCATGTGGTGAGGCCAAATAAATAAATAAAACATATACAAACAGTATGCATACTGGAATCCAATAGGAAAGCATAAGTTCCAAGTGTACAGTAATACTCTACTAACCCTGACAAAAAAGTATACAAATCATATAGAGAAAAAGAAATATATTGGCACCGGTGAAAATGAAAAGATAGCAGCATTACCATACTAGTAAATTTAGACTAAAATATTAGCAGGATAATAGACTCCATCTCTCTTCTGCAGCGGGTCTAGTGGCTTGCCATTCTTAAGAAAACCGCCTACAGGCCAACCTAGGATGTTTGGTGTTGCCACATTCTACCAGTAAGAGGCAGCATCATCCACCCACCGTTTACCTCTTCACTCTGGCCTTCAATTTTTATTATAGTAAGCTGTATACAAGGTATTTTATTTTGGGTAGGGTTGCAGATTTAAGAAAAACAAAAATACCAAGTCCAGTTAACCTTAAACTTCTGGTAAACAAAGAATCATTGTTTAGTAAAAGTACATCCCAAATAATGCAGGTATTTTTCTTTTTCTGACAACCCTAATTTGGGGTGGATCATAGGAGAGTTATGGATGAGGGGGACGAGGACAGACTGCCTCTTCTATGCCAGTGAGGACAGAACATTTTGTGTACACTTGATGCAAGGAGTCGTAAGCACACTGTCTCATAGATTTGGAAGCCGAGACTCAGACTATTAATTGGTCAGCGGCAGAGTCAGAATTTGAACCCAGAACAATCTGCTCCAAAGCCCATTATGTGTGTGTGCTTTTTAAATATTTGTGCTTAAATTTTTTTCTCTGCATTGTGTCTTGTTGCGCTCCTTTTTGTCTTTTAGCTTTTTTATCTCTGTAGCTTCAACCTACAACCATGCTCAAGTTCCAGCTTCACCAAGCCTTCTTTTTTTGTTGTTTTCTCCTCAAGCCACTGTTCTGTCAATCATTTCCTTTACTGTCAAATGTTTGAAAAGAGAGGAGTGTGCTTGCTGGCCCCACTTCTTCAACACTGTTACCAATTAGTCCTCTACATTCTGGTTGCCACACTTACCTGACCAAATAAATTGTTTCTCCAAGGTCACCACCACCAATGATGTATGTATGGTCAGGCCTTTAAGGATGGTTGTTCTCTTGATCTCTATCCATCCCCTACTTGACCAGGCCCTGCTTCCCTCACATGACTATCCAATCCTCTTAATTACAGGACTTAATTAGTAACTGCCTGCCTGCTTGCCCCCTGCCCCAGCTGCTGGTTTCCCTGGTTACTGATGAGCCCACCTCCCCTATAAATGGTAACCTCCTCCTCCTGGTGAATATCAAAGACTGCTGCCATGTTCTGCCCGTTGTCTGTCACACATGGTGGGGTGTGACTCCAGGACCTTTGGGTAAGATGCCCCTAACCAATGAACACTGATGTCTCTGTTGCTGTCACCAGGCTTTTTCTTTGGTCTTAAGTCTGGGCAACTACAAGATTTGCAGGCCAGCGGGGTGCAGCCCAACAACCAACTGACAGATTCTGAAATCCCTTTGCAGACCACACCCTATGTGGGTGCTCTGTAATATATATTTTATATGATTGATTGGCAAGTCCAAGGCAGCACAACTGGAAAACCTAGATCAACTCGTGTGTCCATCAGGTAAGCAAGTCATTTAACTTCTCTGAGCCTTGGTTTACTCATCTATAAAATGGAAATTATAATTCCCACCTGGTTCACTTATCAGGAGTGTAGTGACTTAAAGTTGCTGAACCTTCCCAGGAAGATGGGACTCTACAATACCTTTGACATGATACATACTTTTTAAACATTGTTGAATGAACAAATAGCTAGATGAGTGAATGAATGAATATTAGCTTTATAGTTCCTCAATTACCAAAATCAAGATGATAAATCTTTATCAAAACACCTAAGTATAAATATGAGTACCCATTTTTGAGGCCCCCACACATCGCCTTACAGACCATATGTATGTTTTTTTGAATCTATGAAACTCTTCCTTCAAAAAATATCTTAGGTGACAGCTCAGTATATATAACAAATGAGTCAGATCTGCTACAGGTTGGCTGTTGCTAGAGGAGGGCTGGCCCTCCATGGAGGGGGCAAAGTGACCACATGTGAGCAGCTCTGTGGAGCCATTCGGGGCCTGTTCTGGCTGCTGTTCTGCTGAACCACGTTCTTGCTTCTCCAGGAGATTCTGTGAGCCAAGCAGGATCTTCTCATTAGGTTCTTTTCCAAGCTAAACCTGGAGAGGTTGGCTTCTGTTGTTTACAACCAAGAATCCTAATGCTCTCGTAAAACATGATTGCGTGTTTGTAACGTGGGTGGTGCAGTACAGGGAATCAAGATAACAAGTTCCTGTTAACAAGGAGCTACCTGTCTGATGGAGGAGACAGATGAAAGAGCCACGGTCACAGTACAGAGAAGTACAAGGGTGGAGGCCAGCAGGGGTGCCAGGTGGCCCAGGGTAGAGACAGTAAGTGCTTCAGTTCTTGGGATGGGCCTTGGCAAGCTTCCAAGTGAAAGTATTAGTCGCTCAGTCATGTCCGACTCTTTGCAACCCCGTGGACTGTAGCCCACCAGGCTTCTCTGTCCATGGGATTCTCCAGGCAAGAATACTGAATTGGGTTGCCATTTCCTTCTCCAGGGGATCTTTCCAACCCAGGGATCAAACCCAGGTCTCCCGCATTGCGGGCAAGTTCTTCACTGTCTGAGCCACCAGGGAAGTCTAAGTGAAATAAATTGCGCCTTAAAGATGAGTTGGAGTCAGCCAGGTGGGTGGTCAGGAGGGAGGGATAAGTGGGGGAGGGGTGCAGAGGGAGGGTAGAGACACAGGGAAGGTCTTTTTTGGCACAGGGACCCGCTCTGGGGGAATGTGGCCAGATCAGGAAACTGCAGGTAAATCACAATATCAGCAGTAGAGGAGGAATGTGAGGTTGGGGGAAGGCAGAGGCCATGAAGAGATATTCAGCTTACCACAAACACCATGAAGATCATGCTTGAGAATATTGTCTTTCTCTTCAAGGCAAGACTGACTCAGTGAAGAATTTCAAACCGGTGGAAGACATCTGTGGTTTAGAAAGAGCACCCGGCAGAAGTGTGGGGGACAGGCTGGCAAGAGAGAAAGACCAGGAGGAGAGAAACCAGGTAGGAAACAGCAGCAGCAGTCCAGGCAATAGACAAGAAAGCCAGGACAGCAACAGAGAGGACCAGCTAGGTCCCAGAGCCACTTGGGGGACAATTCATGTAACTCCTGGGGCCACTGAGTTTGGGGAGAAATGAACATGGAGATGCCACGCACATCTTGAGGGGCTGGTGTTAGCCAGCTGAGATAACCAGCTGACTGCACTGTTAATTTAATCATGATAATAGGTATCCACTGGCTCAGTGGTAAAGAATCCACTTGGTGACAGAGGAGATGCAGGTTTGATCCCTGGGTTGGGAAGATCCCCTGGAGAAGGAAATGGCAACCCAATCCAGTGTGTTTGCCTGTGGAATCCCATGGACAGAGGAGCCCGGCTGGCTACAGTCCATGGGGTTGCAAAAAAGTCAGACATGACTGGGCAGTACTACATGGGTATCCATTAACCATGTTCCCAAAGCTCCAAATCATACTTTAGAACAAATAGCAACAACCTTCTGATTACCTTCTTTTAAAGACAGACTTCTTAATTTTCTACTTTCAAAAATGTATTCAAACTGCTCACAGGTAAAGTGATACTGCTCACAGGTAAAGTGGAACAAATAATCTGACAGATGTGGGGGTAAGTATAAATGAAATAAGACTGGCCATGGGTTGATAATTGTTAGAGGGAGGTAATCATGGGGACTCATACTGTTCTCTCTTTTACATGCATTTGCACGAAAAGTATAAATGTTTTTAAAATACACTTACTCTAATAATATACTGATGACACTGTATATGTCATGACTTTAGAGAGAGGGTGGCAATATTTTCATAACCCTTGAATTTGTAATCTCTGTGCTGGGAACTTTCAGCTATTTAGTGTAACACAGTGAAGGAGAAAACAAGGGACTGGGAAAGCCAAAGATACTCACCAAAGGGCAAAAAAGAACTTAGTAATTATGCCATAGGCATGGAATGGAATATTATGCCACTGTCAAAAGTAGGCATATGAACGTCATGTAACCATGTGAGCAGTGAATGGTATAATAAATCCCAGAAGGAGGATCACAGCTCCATGTAAGCTCAGGAGGCTTTTATAAGCTCTTCTAATTGTACAAAGCCATGTCTGTTTGGCCTCTGCTGCCTCTCTGACTAGTCCCCTACTCCCCTCATCCTCTATCCATCTCTCATCCTGCTTCAGCATCCCTAACCTCCTGGCCAGCTCTCAAGCACTCCAGGCTCACTCCCATATTGGGCCTTTGCATTTACAGATCCCTTTGCCTGGAAAGCTGCTCCCTAAAATATCCATATGGCTGGCTTCATTCATTCTACGTGGCTGCCTTTCAGATCTCAGCTCAAGAGTTTCTATTACTAAATCAGAAATGCCTTCCTGCCAACTGCATCTAAAATTACCCCAGCCCATCATTCGCTATCTCCTTATATTGCTTATTGGTCTTCATACGACTTATCACACAAAAAGTATGCCTGCTTTTTGTCCCTTGTGTACATAAGGTTCTCTTTTGCGTGGCTATATTTCTAATAAGCGACTGGCACGTAGGAGGTACTCAATATTTGTTGACTGGTTGGTTAACCATAAATATATGCATGTGAAAAGAATCTGAAAAGAATCTTGAAGAGATAGCACTTTGTGTTAAAATGAAACTGGGTATTTTTCTCTAAACCTTTCTGCGACATAATTACTTTTGATAATTAAAAGTAAAATGAGCAAATTATTTAAAATATTCAACAAATCCAAAGCAAATTTGAATTTGAAACTTTGCCCTATTTTATTGTGAGAAACGATTCTTTAAACACCTCTTCGACAAGTGCATTGAATGTGTCGATACGTTTTAAATTTCAGCAGTCAGTTACCTTCTGAGAGAGATTGTATAGAAGTTGGCATGCCTCTAAGCTCCCTGGCCCTTTGCAAACTGTCACCCAGAGGAGACTGCTTCAGGGACTCCAGGTGCATCTCTTGGCATTTTCACTTTCACTACTCAGCCCTGCACTTGTTTCCATAAAAACACATTGGCAGTCAGGAATTAATTCACTCCACGAAGTGAACGTACTCTGGGCAAGATACTGTTCTTGACACAAGAGAGCCAGTGACCAACAGACACACCTCACATTACTTAATCCTTAACCTGGTAGAAAGATGGCTCTGTATGCCAACAATTACCCTGGGACAAGGGCCGTCAGGGAGAAGAGACCCCTGTGGTCAGGGAACCCACCACTGGACTAAGCCTGGCTTGGAGCATAACTCTGAGCAATGAGTGACATTACCTCGATTTTGAGATAGTTAAAAAGAGAGAAGAAGTGTCCCAGGTAGGAAAAATCAGGCTCAAAAGCTTCCAGGTATGAAGACATAAAGGAGCCTGGGGTTGCCTCTAGGAGTGGATTCTGGGTGCCTGGAGCAAGGGATGTGGGGGATGGAGGTTAGGGGTGGGTCTGCTGTCACTTCAGGCTCAAGATTCATGAAGGTTTAATCTATCGTCCCTCCTGGGATCTCCTTACATTTTAAAGGGAGGATTAAAGACTGAAACAGGGTTTCCCAGGTGGTGCTAGTGGTAAAGAATGTGCCTATCAATGCAGAAAACCCAAGAGAGATACTGGTTCCATCCCTGGGTAGGAAAGATCCCCTGGAGTAAGAAATGGCAACCCACTCCAGTATTCTTGCCTGGAAAATCCCATGGACAGAGGAATCTGGCAGGCTACAGTCCATGGGGCTACAGAGAGTCAGATACAACTGTGCAAAGCAATTAAGTACTAAAGACTTAAACTAAAGGGATAAAACTATAAATGGAATTTTAGATTCTGCTATTAAAGTTTACATTCTGTCCTCAGGCTAGGGCCTAATAGATATTCTTGAAATAACAATGTTCATGGCTCCCTCCCTATAAAATGGGTCTTTCTGTAATACTACATTCCAGAATGGTTCAAGAAACATTTTGCACACAGGGGATCTTCAATGACCTTGCAGAGCCTACCTCCATGCCTAGGGGATGGAATGTTCTTAATACCTAGAGTACTACTTTAATTATTTCATTTATTTATTTTTGGCCCTGATCAGGGATGGAACCCATGCCCCCTGCAGTGGAAGCTTGGAGTCTTAACCACTAGACCGCCAGGGAAGTCCCCTGGAGTACTATTTTAGAAGTAACAGCTAGGGTTGTTTTTTTTGTTTGTTTGTTTTGTTTTTTTTGTCTTTTCAAACCAGAGCAGGATTCAGCCCAGGTACACAGGAACAGACAGCCATGGGACCAGACAGTTGTCCAGCTACAGCCCCACAGCTAACCAAGCCTCAGAAGGTTAGGTGGGAGAGACCTTTAGCCTGTGAATCCAGCCACAACCTGCAGCCATGCCTGCCCATTTCAATTCCACCATGACCCAAGGGCCCTTTTCCTTTTACTGCTTCTCTGGCACCCACCCAAGGCTTACCTCCATGGTCACTCGCTCAATCTCACCTTTTGGAGGCACATACACAGCCATTCTCTGGAGAGCCATCCCAGTAAATGCTTCCCCTTTTCTCCCCCCTCCTTAAATGTTGTGACTTCAACTCCAAAGTCTTAAGAAAACACTGCTGGATGGTGCTCCAGGATGTGGTCATTTACCCACATGAAACCCCGCCCAGCTGATGAGGCCCTGCTGGGCTCTCTGTGTCCACGGGACACTACAGAGCAGAACGGAAGGGCCGGGAGCCAGGAAGGGCTAGAAACTACACAGAGGAAACAGCACACAGTGGGGGACGAGGAAAGCAGAAAGGAGAAGAGAGCTGCTGAGAGCTAACAGGGAGCCAGAAAAATTCCAAGTATGAGGAAGGCGGGCTTGTGAGAGTAAAGGGGAAAGCACCCGCCTATTTCTTGATACACTGTGGGTTGAGCAGTATTTTACCATGCTCATGCTTAGAAATGTTTTCAAAATGTCTTTGGGAAATTCCTCTCTATATACAAACTTGAACGTTCTCAGGCTTTCTCACAGCAACTCAGGCAACTCAAACTCTGGCTTCCCCCTCATCTCTGTGCTGGGTTTTACACTGTGAAGGTAAACAAACCCTGGAAACTGAATTTGGGGAACTTTTCAGATCATAGCATAATTAGACTATAGCCACAAAAGAAAACTGAGGTTTTGCCTCTTCTCCCAGAATCAGAGGCATTCACTTAAAAGCTCTTTGGGAAAACCAATGGCTGGCATTTAGCTGAGTAATTATTGTTGATAATTTACTGTATTATCAGTTGGTGAGGCTATTTGCCATGAAACCCCAAGGATAATACATATTTAACACATTATTTCTCTTACTTTTAAGTGATTTTCATTTATTTTTGCAAAAGTGAGGAATATCTTTTTCTTCTTTTGTCCATCCTTAGGTTTTGGCTTAACATTTATTTAAAATTTTCAAGGAATGCTTTCAAAGGCCTTAAAATTTTGATCCAACGTTTTTAGAGTGAATCATACTTTCAGTGTTGCTTGTTAAGGGGAAATGTGTTTTTCTTTCTTCCCCAAACTTATTTCATTAAAAAGCATGACACATACTACAACATGAATGAAGTTTGAGAATGTAAGAGGAAAAAGCCAGTCACAAAAAGGCAAATACTATATGATTCTCCTTGCATGATGTATATAGAGGAATCAAATGTATAGAAACAGATTGTAGAACAGTGGTTGCCAGGACTTGGGGGAGAGGAAAATTGGGGGTTATCTTAATGCGTACAAGGTTTTATTTTTGTAAGGTAAAATATTTCTGGAGATCAGTCGTTCAGCAATGTGAATATATTTAACACTACTGAACTGCAGATTTTGAAATGGTTAAGATGTTAAATTTTGTTTTGTGAGTTTTTAAAATTTTTTAAATTAAAATTTATTTTAATTCAGAAGGCTGACTCTAAATGTTTTTAAAATGCTTTAATTACTTTTTGCCGTTTTCTCCTTATGTAGTTACAAGTATGGCATAATTTTCAAAAATCCAAATGTCTAAATGGGTTTTAAGAAATACAAAATAAAACTCCTAGGTAATTTTAAAAAGCTGACTCAGTCACTCAGTTCTAAAGCATTCTGGTGGCACACGGTATCTTAGGTCACTTGTCTAATGGGCCTATTACTTCAGCCCTGTTCAGAACTCTTGTCTTGAAAACGTATTATTGTAGATACATTTCTAGTATTGGTTAATAATACTATTCTCAATGAACTTAAGCAAGGAAAGGGATTTACTAAAAAGGATGACAACACTTCTATTAAAAAGGTGGCAAGAGGGAGAGGACATATGTGTACCTATGGTTGATTCACGTTGATATATTGCAGAAACAACACAATATTGTAAAGCAACTATCTTCCATTAAAAATAAACAAAAATTTAAAAGATTACAATGTGATATGTTTTGCAAATAATAACAACAGAAAAGAAAATTTATTTTAAAAAAAAAGATGGCAAAGGTAAACTTGTGTTTACCCATGTTAGGATTTTAAAAAACACAGTTCAGTTCAGTCGCTCAGTCGTGTCTGACTCTTTGCGACCCCATGAATCGCAGCACGCCAGGCCTCCCTGTCCATCACCAACTCCCAGAGTTTACTCAGACTCACGTCCATCGAGTCGGTGATGCCATCCAGCCATCTCATCCTCTGTCGTCCCCTTCTCCTCCTGCCCGCCAATCCCTCCCAGCATCAGAGTCTTTTCCAATGAGTCAGCTCTTCACATGAGGTGGCCAAAGTACTGGAGCTTCAGCTTTAGCATCATTCCTTCCAAAGAAATCCCAGGGCTGATCTCCTTCAGAATGGACTGGTTGGATCTCCTTGCAGTCCAAGGGACTCTCAAGAGTCTTCTCCAACACCACAGTTTAAACGCATCAATTCTTCGGTGCTCAGCCTTCTTCACAGTCCAACTCACGTCCATACATGACACCAGGAAAAACCATAGCCTTGACTAGACGGACCTTAGTCGGCAAAGTAATGTCTCTGCTTTTGAATATGCTATCTAGGTTGGTCATAACTTTTCTTCCAAGGATTAAGCGTCTTTTAATTTCATGGCTGCAATCACCATCTGCACTGATTTTGGAGCCCAAAAAAATAAAGTCTGACACTGTTTCTACTGTTTCCCCATCTATTTCCCATGAAGTGATGTGACTAAATGCCATGATCTTCATTTTCTGAATGTTGAGCTTTAAGCCAACTTTTTCACTCTCCATTTTCACTTTCATCAAGAGGCTTTTTAGCTCCTCTTCACTTTCTGCCATAAGGGTGGTGTCATCTGCATATCTGAGGTTATTGATATTTCTCCCGGCCATCTTGATTCCAGCTTGTGTTTCTTTCAGTCCAGCGTTTATCATGATGTACTCTGCATATAAGTTAAATAAGCAGGGTGAAAATATACAGCCTTGATGTACTCCTTTTCCTATTTGAAACCAGTCTGTTGTTCCATGTCCAGTTCTAACTGTTGCTTCCTGACCTGCATACAGATTTCTCAAGAGGCAGGTCAGGTGGTCTGGTATTCCCATCTCTTTCAGAATTTTCCACAGGTTCTTGTGATCCACACAGTCAAAGGCTTTGGCATAGTCAATAAAGCAGAAACAGATGTTTTTCTGGAACTCTCTTGCTTTTTCCATGATCCAGCGGATGTTGGCAATTTGATCTCTGGTTCCTCTGCCTTTTCTAAAACCAGCTTGAACATCAGGGAGTTCACGGTTCATATTGCTGAAGTCTGGCTTGGAGAATTTTGAGCATTACTTTAGTAGCATGTGAGATGAGTGCAATTGTATGGTAGTTTGAGCATTCTTTGGCATTGCCTTTCTTTGAGATTGGAATGAAAACTGACCTTTTCCAGTCCTGTGGCCACTGCTGAGTTTTCCAAACTTGCTGGCATATTGAGTGCAGCACTTTCACAGCATCATCTTTCAGAATTTGAAACAGCTCAACTGGAATTCCATCATCTCCACTAGCTGTGCTTGTAGTGATGCTTTCTAAGGCCCACTTGACTTCACATTCCAAGATGTCTGGCTCTAGAGTAGTGATCACATCATCATGATTATCTGGGTCATGAAGATCTTTTTTGTACAGTTCTTCTGTGTATTCTTGCCACCTCTTCTTAATATCTTCTGCTTCTGTTAGGTCCATACCATTTCTGTCCTTTCTCGAGCCCATCTTTGCATGAAATGTTCCCTTGGTATCTCTAATTTTCTTGAAGAGATCTCTAGTCTTTCCCATTCTGTTGTTTTCCTCTATTCCTTTGCACTGGTCACTGAAGAAGGCTTTCTTATCTCTCCGTGCTATTCTTTGGAACTCTGCATTCAAATGGGTATATCTTTCCTTTTCTCCTTTGCTTTTCACCTCTCTTCTTTTCACAGCTATTTGTAAGGCCTCCTGAGACAGCCATTTTGCTTTTTTGCATTTCTTTTCCATGGGGATGGTCTCAAGAAATCTGTAAGGATATAGAAAACTGGATAGATGCCAACAAAATTTTGGAATCTAGAGAGCATGAAGATGCGTTTACCTGACTTTATACTTAATTCCCTGCAAAGGCTGGGGTAAATAGTTTATAGTTTTTCAAATTTCAGAAACCCAAAGGTTCAGTAAGGGTACCAGCAATTGTACCAGGTAACTCTGAAGAAAGACATGGGTATGGGTAGCGGTGAAAAGAATATGATTAGTTTAAAAGTGTAAGAAGTTAAACTATCCAATTCCATTTCTCACCCCAGGGCAGACCAAAGACTGCTCTTTTCCCCAACCTGGAATAGACAAAGTTTATTTTCAGAACCAGTTGAAACACAAAGGATCTGGATTCAGAGACTCTGGTCATGTTTTGAGTACCTTATTGGATACAGAGGTTGAATAAAGTCTATGTACAGAAAAATGAGATCTCTCCTTATTTCCCCTGTAGGTCCTCTAAGAACACACTGGCAACCAAACTTAGTCACCCTCTTCCCCCACCCAGTGGAGGTAGGTGGAAGGACACCTATGTAGGAAACTGACCAACCCAAGAGAAGAACCCCACAGATATTGATTGTGTAGATAAAGTCCCTTAACTAAATGAAGCTGAAGCTGTCCAAGCAATTACAGAGAAGCCCACTGATGGACACATCCTATGGGCTTCCCTGCTGGCTCAGATGGTAAAGAATCTGCCTGCAGTGCAGGAGACCTGGGTTCATTCCCTGCGTCAGGAAAATCCCCTGAAGAAGGGAACAGCTATCCACTCCAGTATTCTTGCCTAGAGAATTCTGTGAATAGAGAAGCCTGGCAGGCTGCAGACCATGGGGTCACAAAGAATCAGACATGAGCAGCCAATACTCTATTATGTATACACACACAGCCCTTCATTCTGTTCCCCTGGAGGAGGAAACGGCAACCCACTTCAGTATTCTTACCTGGGAAATCCCATGGACAGAGGAGCCTGGTGGGCTACAGTCCACAGGGCTGCAAAGAATTGGGCACGAGTGAGCGCACACACACTTCATGCTGTATACGCTTGGGTTGGGCCAAAGAGCTCGAGGTAGTTGAAGAAAGGCTCTTAGAAGAAAATGAGACGTAGAAACAGTAACAAAAAGGAAACTTGGAGAAAATAAGGACAGTGTAAGGAGGAGAAAAGAATTTTTTTAGAATCACTATTATACTTTGAGAGTTCTTGGGTCCATAAACCAAGAATCAGAAGATGAATGAGAGGGGAGCTCCAGGGGACAAAGGAAATTTTAGAAATTAAAAATGAGATAGTTTCTGTGCTAGATTAAAGTGACATTCTGTAGTTTTGAATCTACCTAATCCTACAGTTCATGGGGTCGCAAAAGAGTGGGACATGACTGAGCAGACAATCACGCAAGATTAAGGATAAATGGAAAAAGCAGAATAAAACAACAAGTTAATCCTTCAACAATAACATCATCACAACAAATGCATGACCGTCATCTACTATGAAAGTAGTACGATATCCTGTGAACTCTGAAATACAAGGAAAGGGCTGATCAACTGACGTCAGTGAGACCTACAGGGTATCAGCAAGTGGGCAAGAGGAAGCAGAAAGCAGGCTAAGGGTCCTGGGGTGACACTGAACAACAGCAAACTCGAATCAAACTGCCAAAGGCACTTACGCTGAATGCTGAATATGCCCACTTGGTATAGAAAGAAAATTGTTTTTTTTTTCTGGGAACAGTGCCAGAGCTGGGTTCTAAGGGTGAAGGCAAAGGAAAGGTTAGATGGTATGGGACAATCTGGGTCCAGTTAAATCTCAGAACTAACCAACTGAATCTCCTTTCCAGGACAGAGTCCTTCACAGAGAAGGATCTGTGGTGGTAGAATCTAAACGGAGTAGCACAGGACTTCCCTGGTGGTCCAGCGGTTAAGAATCTGTCTGCCAGTTCAGGGGATACAGGGTAGATTCCACATGCTGTGGGGCAACCACGCCTGTGCGCCACAACTACTGAGCCTGTGCTCTAGACCCTGAGAGCTGCAACCACTGAGCCTGTGTTGCCTAGAGCCCATGCCCCGCAACAAGGGAAGCCGCTGCAACGAGAAGCCTGCGCACTGCAATTAGAGAGCAGCCCTGGCTCGCCACAACTAGAGGAAGCCCATGCATAGCAACGAAGACCCTGTGCAGCCAGAAGTAATTCTTTAAATTATTTAAGTAAATAAATTGAGTAGCACAGAGATACTACGAGCAAGGCGAGAGAAGGTCCAGATAAAGTGGGAGATAGCAACAGCAGGGCAGAAAAAGCAGCTTCAAGAAGCCCGAGGCAACATTGTTTAACTGTGGTTCAGTCGGTAAAGCGTCTGCCTACAACGCGGGAGACGTGGGTTCGATCCCTGGGTCGGGAAGATCCTCTGGAGAAAGAAATGGCAACCCACTCCAGTACTCTTGCCTGGAAAATCCCATGGACAGAGGAGCCTGGTAGGCTACAGACTATGGGGTTGCAAAGAGTCGGACACGACTGAGCGACTTCACTCACCATAACAGTAGCAAAGCCATCAAGCTGGGAAAGCTGTCCCACTGTACCCTCGTCTTCGAAGGTAACTACATGGGCCTCTTCACAGGCTGCCTGATGTATTCTCACAAAGCCGCAGCTGACTTTCCAGAGCACATGATTCACGGGTCACACACCATCCCTCCCGCCTTATTCCAGGTGTTAGAAGTGAGTCCCTAAGTCCAGTCCATACTCTAAGTGCAGGGAGTTTCACGCTGTAAAAGAAGGCATATCAAATAATTTGTGGCATTTGAAAACTGATCTATGATATAAAAAAACTAGAGAGAAACTGAGAGATATGAATAGAAGATAGGCAAAAAGAAACAAACACTTGTCAACAGTTTTGAGGAATTTGGCTGTGGGATTTTCAGTCTTCATTGCAGCACTGGGAATCTTTAGTTGCTGCATATGGAATCTAGTTTCCTGATCAGGGATTGAACCCTGGCCCCCTGCTTAGCTACTAGGCCATCCAGGAGATCCCAAGAGGTTTTTTTTTTTCTTAAAAACATTTTCTTTTGCATTGGAATATAACCAATTAACAAACAATTGTGATAGTTTCAGGTAACAGCGAAGAGACTCACCTATCCATATACATGTAGCAGGAGGTTTCGTTTTGATGTGGTTAAAGTGGCCTAAAATTGTCTGTAGAAAAGGTTGCACAACTCTATGAATCCATTTAAAAACAGTAAAATTGTACACATTAAATTGTATTTTATGTGACTCACATCTCACTAATGTTGTTACTGAAAAATGAACTTATTACTAATTATGGAAAAAATGTGTACATATTTTTGGCATACTTTATGGTTAAGCTGTGAACAGTATTTTACAGAACTGTAACAATATAATAGTAATGTTATATTTAAACTCCAAATAACCGTGTTGAAAGGCTGTGGAAAGGGGAAATTTGTAGAGGTTTACAAAAATAAATTCTCATCTGCCCTACTAGGAAGACCAGTCAGTTCAGTTTAGTCGCTCAGTCGGGGCCGACTCTTTGCGACCCCATGGACTGCAGCACACCAGGCCTCCCTGTCCATCGCCAACTCCCGGAGTTCACCCAAACTCATGTCCGTTGAGTCAGTGATGCCATCCAACCATGTCATCCTCTGTCGTCCCCTTCTCCTCCTGCCCTCAAACTTTCCCAGCATCAGGGACTTTTCAATTGAGTCAGCTCTTCGCATCAGGTGGCCAAAGGATTGAATTTCAGCTTCAGCATCAGCCCTTCCAATGAACACCCAGGACTGATCTCCTTTAGGATGGACTGGTTGGACCTCCTTGCCATCCAAGGGACTCTCAAAAGTTTTCTCCAACACCACAGTTCAAAAGCATCAATTCTTTGGTGCTCAGCTTTCTTTATAGTCCAACTCTCACATCCATACATGACTACTGGGAAAACCATAGCCTTGACTAGACGGACCTTTGCTGGCAAAGTAATGTCTCTGCTTTTTAATATGTTGTCTAGATTGGTCATAACTTTCCTTCCAAGGAGTAAGCGTCTTTTAATTTCATGGCTGCAATCACCATCTGCACTGATTTTGGAGCCCCCAAAAATAAAGTCTGACACTGTTTCCACTGTTTCCCCATCTATTTCCCATGAAGTGATGGGACCAGATACCATGATCTTTGTTTTCTGAATGTTGAGCTTTAAGCCAACTTTTTCACTCTCCATTTTCACTTTCATCAAGAGGCTCTTTAGTTCTTCTTCACTTTCTGCCATGAGGGTGGTGTCATCTGCATATCTGAGGTTATTGATATTTCTCCTGGCAATCTTGATTCCAGCTTGTATTTCTTCCAGCCCAGTGTTTCTCATGATGTATTCTGCATAGAAGTTAAATAAGCAGGGTGACAATATACAGCCTTGACGTACGCTTTTTCCTATTTGGAACCAGTCTGTTGTTCCATGTCCAGTTCTAACTGTTGTTTCCTGACCTGCATATAGGTTTCTCAAGACGCAGATCAGGTGGTCTGGTATTTCCACCTCTTTCAGAATTTTCCACAGTTTGTTGTGATCCACACAAAGGCTTTGGCATAGTCAGTAAAACAGAAATAGATGTTTTTCTGGAACTCTCTTGCTTTTTCCATGAGCCAGCTGATGTTGGCAATTTGATCTCTGGTTTCTCTGCCTTTTCTAAAACCAGCTTGAACATCTGGAAGTCCATGGTTCACATATTGCTGAAGCCTGGCTTGGAGAATTTTGAGCATTACTTTACTAGCGTGTGAGATGAGTGCAGTTGTGCGGTAGTTTGAGCATTCTTTGGCATTGCCTTTCTTTGGGATGGGAATGAAAACTGACCTTTTCCAATCCTGTGGCCACTGCTGAGCTTTCCAAATTTGCTGACATATTGAGTGCAACACTTTCACAGCATCATCTTGCAGGATTTGAAATAGCTCTACTGGAATTCCATCACCTCCACTAGCTTTGTTCATAGTGATGCTTCCTAAGGCCCACTTGACTTCACATTCCAGGATGTCTGGCTCTAGGCGAGTGATCACATCATTTTCATTATCTGAGTTGTGAAGATCTTTTTTGTATGGTTCTTCTGTGTATTCTTGCCACTTCTTAATATCTCCTGCTTCTGTTAGGTCCATGCCATTTCTGTCCTTTATTGAGCCCATCTTTGCATGAAACGTTCCCTTGGAATCTCTAATTTTCTTGAAGAGATCTCTAGTCTTTCCCATTCTATTATTTTCCTCTATTTCTTTGCACTGGTCACTGAGGAAGGCCAACTTATCTCCCCGTGCTATTCTTTGGAATTCTGCATTTAGATGCTTATATCTTTCCTTTTCTCCTTTGCTTTTCACCTCTCTTCTTTTCACAGCTATTTGTAAGGCCTCCTCAGACAGCCATTTTGCTTTTTTGCATTTATTTTTCTTGGGGATGGTCTTGATCCCTGTCTCCTGTAGAATGTCACAAACCTCCGTCCATAGTTCATCAGGCACTCTGTCTATCAGATCTAGTCCCTTAAATCTATTTCTCACTTCCACTGTATAATCATAAGGGATTTGATTTAGGTCATACCTGAATGGTCTAGTGGTTTTCCCAACTTTCTTCAATTTGAGTCTGAATTTGGCAATAAGGAGTTCATGATCTGAGCCACAGTCAGCTCCCGGTCTTGTTTTTGCTGACTGTATAGAGCTTCTCCATCTTTGGCTGCAAAGAATATTATCAATCCGATTTCGGTGTTGACCATCTGGTGATGTCCATGTGTGGAGTCTTCTCTTGTGTTGTTGGAAGAGGGTGTTTGCCATGACCAGTGCATTCTCTAGGCAAAACTCTATCAGCCTTTGCTCTGCTTCATTCTGTACTCCAAGGCCAAATTTGCCTGTTACTCCAGGTATTTCTTGACTTCCTACTTTTGCATTCCAGTCCCCTATAATGAAAAGGACATCTTTTTTGGTTATTAGTTCTAAAAGGTCTTGTAGGTCTTCATAGAGTCATATATAGTATCTAAAGCTGAAATAACAGTATAAGTGTATTATGTAGAAATGTAGAGGTAAATAGTAGGCAAAAGAATAAAAGCGTTGAAATATGTTGCCCAAACAAAGTCTTCCTTATTATATTTAGGTTTTTCAACTACTATTTTGTGTAATCCTAGACATTTGTAATCTGTAAATCTCAATATCATCTTCTGTAAAATAGAAGTTATAATAATAACAATTTTAGCTCAGTTGGTAAAGAATCCGCCCATGATGCAGGAGACCATGGTTCAGTTCCTGGGTCAGGAAGATGTGCTGGAGAAGGGATAGGCTACCCACTCCAGTATTCTTCAGCTTCCCTTGTGGCTCAGTTGGTAAAGAATCTGCCTGCAGTGTGGGAGACTTGGGTTCGATCCCTGGGTTGGGAAGATCCCCTGGAGAAGGGAAAGGCTACCCACTCCAGTATTCTGGACTAGAGAATTCCATGGACTGTATAGTCCATAGGGTCACAAAGAGTCAGACAGGATTGAACGACCTTCACTCACTCGCTACTTGTACCCAAGGCTCCTCTGGGGTCCCAAGGTAACAGAAGATAGAGACCAGTCTTGAGTGCAGGATTTTGGGTGCAGCCAATACATTCCTGGCCTCTCTACAACCCCTAACACTTAGTCCTTTCTCATTATCTTCCACCCATGCATCCCTTATTATGCAGAGTTACCGTAAGGATATAGTGACAAGCCTGCCCATGGGATCTTCACTCCCATTGTGGGGCTGTTGGTCCTCAGTTATTTCCTACAGTGAACTCGTTTCCTGATTGGAAAATTTCAATGTGAAGAATGTATCCGCTTGAGCTCAGAAGTATCCAGATGGATTTAGATACACCTAACATTTTCCTGATGTTGGAAAGAGTACATCATAGGAAATGCCAGGCTGGATGAAGTACAAGCTGGAATCAAGATTGCCGGGAGAAATATCAATAACCTCATATATGCAGATGACACCACCCTTATGGCAAAAAGTGAAGAAGAACCAAAGAACCTCTTGATGAAAGTGAAAGAGGAGAGTGAAAAACTTGGCTTAAAACTCAACATTAAGAAAACTAAGATTATGGCATCCGGTCCCTTCATTTCATGGCAAATAGATGGAGAAACAATGGAAACAGTGACAGACTATATTTTTGGGCTCCAAAATCACTGCAGATGTTGACTGCAGCCATGAAATTAAAAGACACTTGCTCCTTGGAAGAAAAGCAATGACCAACCTAGACAGCATATTAAAAAGCAGAGACATTACTTTGCCAACAAAGGCCCATCTACTCAAAGCTATGGTTTTTCCAGTAGTCATGTATGGATGTGAGAGTTGGAGTATAAGAAAGCTGAGCGCCAAAGAATTTATGCTTTTGAACTGTGGTGTTGGAGAAGACTCTTGAGAGTCCCTTGGATAGTAAGGAGATCCAACCAGTGCATCCTAAAGGAAATGAGTCCTGAATTTCATTGGAAGGACTGATGCTGAGGCTGAAACTCCAATACTTTGGCCACCTGATGCAAAGAACTGACTCATTGGAAAAGACCCTGATGCTGGGGATGATTGAAGGCAGGAGGAGAGGGGACAACAGAAGATGAGATGGTTGGATGGCATAACCAACTTGATGGACATGAGGTAGAGCAAGCTCCAGGAGTTGGTGTTGGACAGGGAAGCCTGGTGTGCTGCTGTCCATGGGGTTGCAAAGAGTCATACATGACTGAGCAACTGAACTGAACTGAACATTTTCCTTACCTAGATATCACCATCTCTGTGCCCAGCACCAGAACAAGACTTACACAGAATTCTGAGACTCGAAGTTCTATCTAGACATAGCCTGATCACGAAAGCAGCCTTAGGTAAGGGAAATACAAAGAAAATTAGAGTTATAAAAGCACTGTCCAAATAGTTACAGAAAATAATATAGGAACAGAGACGTTTGAAGTATCTCCCTCCTCTGGTCCTTAAGCTGGATGCTCAGTGAAAGTGAAGTTGCTCAGTCATGTCCAACTCTTTGTGACCCCATGGACTGTAGCCTAACAAGCTCCTCTGTCCATGGGATTTTCCAGGCAAGAGTACTGGAGTGGATTGCCATTTCCTTCTCCAGAGGAAATTCCCGACCCAGGGATTGAAGCCGGGTTTCCCACACTGTAGACAGATGCTTTATCATCTGAGCCACCAGGGAAGTCCGGATGCTCAGAGTAGCTCATCCCAATTACATTACTTCTGCTCCCTTTTAAGTATTCTCAAACAGGAGTGGCTTCCTTATAGAGAAACTTAATTAGACAAATAATATTTGTATAGTAAGCATGTGTATTTACATTACACAGTGCTAGCTTCTGACAAAGCTCATTTGTGATGAAGAACTTGCCCTCTTACAGCTTCTAATGTTACTAAAGCAAGGAATAGATGGATAGAAAGGCCAGGACATGATTTGGCCAAATGCAAAAGAAGTGGAGAAATAGACACTTTTACAGTGACTTGATTCTTGATAGGGGAAAAGACCATGGGAAGACAAGGAGAGTGGCACTAGGTAAGTGAAGTCGCTCAGTCGTGTCCGACTCTTTGCAACCCCATGGACTGTAGCCTATCAGGCTCCTCTGTCCATGGGATTCTCCAGGCAATAGTACTGGAGTGGATTGCCATTTCCTTCTCCAGGGGATCTTCCCAACCCAGGGATTGAACCCAGGTCTCCCGCATTGTAGACAGATGCTTTACCATCTGAGCCACCAGGGAAGTCCTTGGTGGCACTAGATAAGGACAGGATTTTAAAGAGCTAAAGTGAGAACTGGAAGATTTTCAAAAACAGGGATCTCACTTTTATTGTTTTGATACGTGGTGTGATGAACACCATGAATTATATGCTCAAAATCTCTTTCAACCCCCCTTCCAGCAGGTTTTCCCTATTGCAGAAACTACAGACTTAAAATGCCTTTCCCCAGCCTCCCCTCAAGCTAGGCTCTGGTTGTGATTTAGGTTCTGCTGACCCAGTGCATTTGTGCAGGCCTTGAATTTGCAGCTGAGGTGCAGGGGGACAGGGGCAGGTCACGTGATGTCTAATTCCCCGATGCGTGTGGTTTGAGTTAACAAATACAGCAGCTGCTTCCAGTTTCAACTGGCAGCAGCTTCATTATGACAGGGCAGCAGTTTTCTTGGTGGCCCAGTAACATGGGGTGGCTTTGTGGTCTTCCCAGAAACACAACTCACAGTCCATTTCTCCATGATTCCATAACCCTTATACTACTTGTTATAAATCCCTTTTAAAAAATAACATCTATTTTTATTTATTTAATTATTTGGCTGTACCAGGTCTTAGTTGAGGCATGGGGGAATCTAGTTCCCTGACCAGGGACCGAACCGAGGCCCCCTGCCCTGGGAACTCAGCGTCTTAGCTGCTGGACCAGGGAAGTCCCAGATCCTGGTTCCTTCTGAAGAACCCTGCCTGATTCGGTGGATGGCACAGTGGGAGCTGCAGAGGAGTGGCAGATGCCACACAGGGACCTCATCGGACAGGGGTACCTGCTCAACTTCTCAACTTGCTTAAATACCCCTCAGCAAGAAGGAACTTAGTACCACTCCACAAGGCTGCTAGGGTGGAGAAAAGTATAATAGGGGAGTGATACATGACCATTAATTGTTTGCTTCACGAATACCCAAATAAGTTTTAGAAAAGAGATTGAAATCTTTAACAAAGCCCACAAGGCTGTACAATGTAATTTCTACATGTTTCATCAGCCTGGTATACTGTGCCCTTAGTTTTTCCTGTCCAGCCATGCTGGTCTTTTCTTCAGATTGAATATTCCCTTCTGTGCCTCAGAAAACCAGCCAGGGATATTTTTTAACTGGTAACTCTTCAGTTCAGTTCAGTTCAGTCGTTCAGTCATGTCCTACTCTTTGCAACCCTGTGAACTGCAGCACACCAGGCCTCCCTGTCCATCACCAACTCCCAGAGTTTACCCAAACTTATGTCTTATCAAGTTGGTGATGCCATCCAGCCATCTCACCCTCTGTCGCCCCCTTCTACTCCTGCCCCCAATCCCTCCCAGCATCAGGATCTTTTCCAATGAGTCACCTCTTCGCATGAGGTGGCCAAAGTATTGGAGTTTCAGCTTCAGCATCAGACCTTCCAATGAACACCCAGGACTGGTCTCCTTTAGGATGGACTGGTTGGACCTCCTTGCAGTCCAAGGGACTCTCAAGAGTCTTCTCCAACACCACAGTTCAAAAGCATCAATTCTTCAGTGCTCAGCTTTCTTCACAGTCCAACTCTCACAACCATACATGACCACTGGAAAAACCATAGCCTTGACTAGACGGACCTTTGTTGGCATAGTAATGTCTCTGCTTTTTAATATGCTATCCAGATTGGTCATAACTTTTCTTCCAAGGAGTAACCGTCTTTTAATTTCATGGCTGCAGTCACCATCTGCAGTGATTTTGGAGCCCCCCCAAAAATGAAGTCTGACACTGTTTCCACTGTTTCCCCATCTATTTCCCATGAAGTGATGGGACCAGATGCCATGATCTTCGTTTTCTGAATGTTGAGCTTTAAGCCAACTTTTTCACTCTCCTCTTTCACTTTCATCAAGAGGCTTTTTAGTTCCTCTTCACTTTCTGCCCTAAGGGTGGTGTCATCTGCATATCTGAGGTTATTGATATTTCTCCCGGCAATCTTGATTCCAGCTTGTGCTTCTTCTAGCCCAGCGTTTCTTATGATGTACTCTGCATAAAAGTTAAATAAGCAGGGTGACAATATACAGCCTGGATGTACTCCCTTTCCTATTTGGAACCAGTCTGGTAAGTCCTACTTGTCGTTAAATCAACCCTCCCATTAGACTTCAAGATGTCCACATAACATGCTCTCTTGACACGTTCTACTTCCCTTCATAACATGAGCCACAGACAGAGTTAAATGCTGATTTACATCAGTCAAAATAGATGTCTGCCCTGCAGACAGGAAAGTCCATGCGCATAGAGACTGCTATATTCCGTCTGACAGTGCTTCACACCAAGACTGGTGCTCAGTAAGTGTAGCTTAAGTGAATGCACTCCATCAGCATGCTTTGATTTTGTGGCATCTCTATCCAAATATCTGCTCTCACGATTGCTGCAGCAAAGGAAGGTAGGTTGGAGACTTGGCCACAGATTCTTAAATGCTTCTGCTGGGAAATGACATGCATCGCCTCCAAGAACATTTTGTTGGCCAAAGCAAGTCACAAGGCCACCTCCCTTCAAAAGGACAATCTAGGACGGGGAGGAGGACTGTGACTACTGATCTGCTGTAGCCCCCTACCCAGGAAGCTGACCTAAACATTAGGATGGGGAAAGTAGAGTATTGATTATGCTATAACTCATGTTGTGAGTCTTACTTCCTAAAGCAAGTGCATTGTATTCTTTGTTTTGAGGCGCTTATTTTCCCACATCACTTTTATTGTCATGTTCTCTACTGGCTAATGTGCGTTCTTATCTAGGCAGTGCTAAGCTCAGGGCTTTACCAGCAATGTCCCTGTGAAAATGAACTTTAGGTCAATAGCAAATTTGCTTACCCAAGCTGGCTCATCATCTATTCATTGCCTTAATGAGGATAAGCAGATTGAGTCCCTTTGTTATACATGAACCCTGGCTGTCCTGTTGTTCTCATTTGTGTTGAAATTAGCTGCTCTTGGAGCTTGGCAGCATGGGGCCAGCTTCCATAATCAATCATGCATTCAGCAAACATCTGTTACCCATAATTCCTTTCCTAGGTATTGATAGGTGCAGAGAAGCACAGTTCATGACCCTTGTCTTCAAGGAGCTAACCTTCCAGCTCAGGAAACAAGACATAAACCCCCTAATATTACCTAAGTTCATGGCTGTGTATGTTTAAATACAGAATGGGTGATTGGGCAATAAAAGAGTTTCAGAGGCAAGAGAGTTCCTCTTAAGTAATGAAGTAGTGACAGTGTTTCCTGGTGGCTCAGATGGTAAAGAAACTGCCTACAATGTGGGAGACCCAGGTTCAATCCCTGGATTAGGAAGATCCCCTGGAGAAGGGAATGGCTACCCAGTCCAGTGTTCTTGCCTGGAGAATTCCATGTGCAGAGGAGCCTTGTGGGCTACAGTCCATGGGGTTGCAAAAAGTTGGACACGACTAAACAACTAACACATAAATATCTATCTAATTTTTAAAATAGTGTTCACTGTATGGAATATCATAATTTATATAATCAATTCTCTATTCATTTCACTCTTTTGATAAGTGCTTTGATGGACATCTTTATCTGTGTAATGTCTTCTTTTCCCAAACTGTTTTACTTTGATATTCTTTTCCCTGCCCAAGACATTGGGAGAAATATCCCGGCCTGCACTCTATTAGGATAGGCCAGGATTGATAGACTCCAGGTAGAAAGCCAAGCTGGTAGGGATTTTTGCAGGGCATACAGATGTGCCTTGAAACTTGCGAGACTTTAGCCAACTGAGAAGTGAGAAGAAACAGTCCATACAAAAGACCAGACTCACTTCTGACACAAGTTTCAAGTTCAGGGATCCCCAAGACCACTCATAGGTTTGATAGCTTATTGGAAGATCTCATAGAACTCACTGAAAGCTGTTATGGTTATATGCTTTAATACAGCTAAAGGATAAGATTAGAATCAGGCAAGGAAAGAAATGCAGGGCAGAGTTCAATCGAGTTCAAACTCCCCATGTTTCCTGTCCCCATGGATCATGACACTGTCACTCTCTCGGCATTGATGTGTGACAGTATGCATTGAATATCGCCAACCAGGGAAGGTTACCCAAGCCTCAGTGTCCAGTCTTTATTCAGTGGGGACTCTCATTCCAGCCCCTCAGCAGGTCCACTCACACCACCGCAAACTCCACCCTTTATCACTTTCTGAGTATCTGCCTGGGCCAAGGCCCCCAGGCTAACAAGAACTCTCCTATCAAGAAGTTGAGGACTAAGGCCAGACCTCTTTTTGCAGTAAAACTTTAGACTCTTTACAACAACAAAACAGAATTGATTTCATTAGATTTTTCTAGGAAAATGCCTAATTAACAATGTTTAATATATTATCCTGAGGAAATTATGTAATCAAACAAAATGGGAACATCATCAGTTGACTCAGTAGCAAAAAAAAAAGGCAAAGAGACGCTATTTTGGTCAAAAAGTACCCCCAATCTCACTCTCTGTCAGAACAGGCCTCCTGTAGCTAACAGCAAACTGCACTGGTCATATATTTTCTCCTTGGACTGGGAACTCTATTTTAAGGGAAATAAAATCCTTATGTTTCTGAATCATTTACATTTTACTCACTTTTTAAAATCTCACAATGGATATTCTTTGGTTCTCTCCTACTTTACATCTTGGGTAGGAACAGGATTGTGAGAAGTAAAGAAGTTTATATAACTAGGTATTTTGTACATTAACATACCACACATCTAGTTTCAGGCCAGGAAATCATGAATAATGGTGTGGGTGTTAACAATACCACATGACTCTATTCTTCTAGAACTTGAGAGCTCAGATCACACCAGGTCCACAAAGCCTTCTGGGGCAACCCCAGACAGGAATTGTCTTAGTCTCTTTGGACCGCTCTAACAGACTGGATGCCTTATAAACATGAATTATTAGTTTTTAAATTTATTTTTAATTGGAAGATAATTCCTTTACAATGTTGTATTGGTTTCTGCAGTCCAGAAATGTAAATCAACCATAAGTATACATATGTCCCCTCCCTCTTGAACCTCTCTCCCACCCCCGACCCCATCCTTCCCCTCTGTGTTGTCACAGAGCATTGGGCTGAACTCTCTGTGTTATACAGCAACTTCCCACTTGCTATCTGTTTTACATATGGTGTGCATGCCCGCTAAGTCTCTTTAGTCTTGTCCAACTCTTTGTGACCCTATGGACTGTAGCCCACCAGGCTCCTTTGTCCATGGGATTGTCCAGGCAAGAATAATGGAGTGGGTTGCCATACCTTCCACCAGGGGATCTTCCCGATCTAGGGATCAAACCCGCATCTCTTAATGTCTCATGCATAGGCAGGAGATTTCTTTACCACTAGAACCACCTTTATATATAGTAAGGTATATTAAATCCAAGTTATTTCTCACAGTTCTAGAGCCTGGTAAGTCCAAGATAAAGGTACCAGCAGACTCAGTGCCTAATGAGGACCTGCTTCCTGGTTCATAGACAGCCATCTTGATCAGTGTTTGTACATAGCAAAAAGGGCTAGGGAGCTCTCTGGGGTCTCTGCTCACCAGAACTCCACCCTCATGACCTAGTCACCTCCCAAAGTCCCCACCTTCAAACACTTTAACATTAGAGACTAGGTTCAACACATGAATTCTGGAAGGTTGCAGTCAATAGCTGAAGGGATTTCTCAGGCTTTTGCCTGTTTTGCCACACCTCTGCTCTATCTAACATGATAATAACAACACAGTTCAGTTCAGTTCAGTCACTCAGTCGTGTCCGACTCTTTGCAACCCCATGAATCGCAGCACGCCAGGCCTCCCTGTCCATCACCAGCTCCCAGAGTTCACTCAGACTCATGTCCATCGAGTCAGGGATGCCATCCAGCCATCTCATCCTCTGTTGTCCCCTTCTCCTCCTGCCCCCAATCCCTCCCAGCATCAGAGTCTTTTCTAATGAGTCAACTCTTTGCATGGGGTGGCCAAAGTACTGGAGTTTCAGCTTTAGCATCATTCCTTCCAAAGAAATCCCAGGGCTGATCTCCTTCAGAATGGACTGGTTGGATCTCTTTGCAGTCCAAGGGACTCTCAAGAGTCTTCTCTAACACTACAGTTCAAAAGCATCAGTTCTTCAGCGCTCAGCCTTCTTCACAGTCCAACTCTCACATCCATATGTGACCACTGGAAAAACCATAGCCTTGACTAGATGGACCTTAGTCGGCAAAGTAATGTCTCTGCTTTTCAACTTGCTATCTAGGTTGGTCATAACTTTTCTTCCAAGGAGTAAACGTCTTTTAATTTCACGGCTGTAGTCACCATCTGCAGTGATTTTGGAGCCCCCCAAAACAAATTCTGACACTGTTTCCACTGTTTCCCCATCTATTTGCCATGAAGTGATGGGACCAGATGCCTTCTGAATGTTGAGCTTTAAGCCAACTTTTTCACTCTCCATTTTCACTTTCATCAAGAGGCTTTTGAGTTCCTCTTCACTTTCTGCCATAAGGGTGGTATCATCTGCATATCTGAGGTTATTGATATTTTTCCTGGCAATCTTGATTCCAGCTTGTATTTCTTCCAGCCCAGTGTTTCTCATGATGTATTCTGCATAGAAGTTAAATAAGCAGGGTGACAATATACAGCCTTGACATACTCCTTTTCCTATTTGGAACCAGTTTGTTGTTCCATGTCCAGTTCTAACTGTTGCTTCCTGACCTGCATATAGGTTTCTCAAGAGGCAGGTCAGGTATTCCCATCTCTTTCAGAATTTCCCACAGTTCATTGTGATCTACACAGTCAAAGGCTTTGGCATAGTCAATAAAGCAGAAATAGATGTTTTTCTGAAACTCTCTTGCTTTTTCCATGATTCACCGGATGTTGGCAATTTGATCTCTGGTTCCTCTGCCTTTTCTAAAACCAGTTTGAACATCTGGAAATTCACTGTTCACATATTGCTGAAGCCTGGCTTGGAGAATTTTGAACATTACTTTACTAGCGTGTGAGATGAGTGCAATTGTGCGGTAGTTTGAGCATTCTTTGGCATTGCCTTTCTTTGGAATTGGAATGAAAACTGACCTTTTCCAGTCCTGTGGCTGCTGCTGAGTTTTCCAAATTTGCTGGCATATTGAGTGCAGCACTTTGACAGCATCATCTTTCAAGATTTGAAACAGCTCAACTGGAATTCCATCACCTCCACTAGCTTTGTTTGTAGTGATGCTTTCTAAGACCCACTTGACTTCACATTCCAGGATGTCTGGCTCTAGGTGAGTGATCACACCATCATGATTATCTGGGTCGTGAAGATCTTTTTTGTACAGTTCTTCTGTGTATTCTTGCCACCTCTTCTTAATATCTTCTGCTTCATATTATACTAATTCTATAGTACTGGATCTATTGCATCTCTATTCTTATCTAATATTACCTCAAGGGCTTATCTCTACAACCAGCGTGTTAATTTTGCTCCAGGGTCAGAGGACCCCTCATACCTGTGCATACACGGCACATTGCCAGCACAGCACACTTTGATGATACTGCTGGCGGAGCACTTAGTAGGGGTTCAATAAACATTTGCTGACAATAAAACAATTTACATTTTTGTCAGTTGGTTTGCATATATTTATTTTACATCCGCAGTGTGTATTGTTACTTTGTTCTAAATTTAGAAAACAAGCTCCTTTACCCTCCCCTCCCCATTCTTTAGTTACAAAGTGCTGTACCACAAGTTCCAGCAAAGCCCTCAGGAGTAGCATTCCCTACCTATTTATCACAGCTATGGGTCACAAATGTTCTGTGCTACACTGCGCTACCCTGACAAGATGAAGGTAAACATGACTGAACGCAAGCAGAAACAATCTGAGTGTGGGAAAGGAGAGATTTTGCCATTAGAACTTTACTCCAGGTTTTAATGTTTTTTCCCCTCACTGAGAAAGTAAGAAATTAACCTCCACAACCAATGCACAGCCAAAGCCTACTGACTTTTTGCTCCTTTGTTTATACCTTTCCTGCAGCCATGATTACCACCAGTTCTCAAATTCTGTGGTGAGGAACAGTATCATGAACACACAATACCAGGTTTCCACACATAATTGCGTGAAGCTAATCCACCGGTTCAGACATGACTGACTGGAAGACCATATTCTGCCCAAAGTGAAGGTGTTCAGTCGTGTCTGACTCTTTGCAACCCCACGGACTGTAGCCTACCAGGCTCCTCCATCCATGGGATTTTCCAGGCAAGAATACTGGAGTGGGTCGCCATTTCCTTCTCCAGGAGATCTTCCCTACTCAGGGATTGAACCTGGGTCTCTCACATTGTAGGCAGATGCTTTACTGTCTGAGCCACCAGGGAAGCCCAAAAGAACCCTTAAAGATAATTGTTTACGAAAAGAGTGAAACTGTCCATTCAAGAACAATGTGGTCAGGGGACTGTCACCTTGGTGACTGATGCAACTCGAGTTAGTGTGTCAATTTTCAGGGTAATTTGGCCATAATAAAATTTTTTAAAGTCCAGTTTTAGATACATTCTTTTAGACTTTGGGGACAAATATTAATTAGATATATGAGCATTCTTTGTAATATTTGGCCTTATATCCATTTTTACCAACATTACCGAGGCTCCAGCTGTTTTATCTGGTAAATATTTTATAAAACCAGGAATGTTGTTAACTCACTTTAGTGAGGTCTTGTAAAACGGGGTAGTGTCAGCTAGATGCTGTGAGAAGTGTGATCCTAAAGACCTGAGCTCAAGATCACTCCCAGAGAAGAAATTTGGGGCCAATAAAACCCTCTCACTGAGGTCCTTGTGATAGGGACAGATCGGTAATTAAGTAATGAATCTCACTAGGGGATTGTAAGTAAAGAAAAAAGTATGAGGAACCCCTGTAAATTAATAAATACTCAAGAAATAAGGCTTGCTTAGCCACAAACCCAAGCAGGCTTGCTTAGCAGCAAAACCACGCCAGAGAAGCATGGGCCATGCCCCAGGACAATAGAACAACAGTGGCATAAGACCCACATCCTGCCCAGTGAGCTCAGCAAGTTAATGACCCTTAAGTCATGCTCTGTGTAGACATACAAGTCAATACTTTATAGAAAGGTGACATCTCAAAGTGGAAGACTCTCATTGTACTGAAACATGAAATAATTTTTCCAGAGTGCCGGGATAGTCCTGGCTTGACCATGTAGGGGTGAAACTCCCCCGCCCAGCATGGAGGAGGAACTGACGAGGGAAGAATGCCTACTCAAGCATGAGGAAGAAGGTGGGCTTCTCCCTCTCCCCACCTTCCCTTTGATTTTAAAACTGTATCCCACTAAGTTCTCAAGGTGAGGCACATTCTTGCCTGCCTGCTCATAAGCCTCTCCTAATAAATCTCTTCTTATCTATCACTTTGTCTCACACTGAATTCTTTCTGTGCTGAGACACAAAGAACCAGAGTTCTTTGGAGTCCCTGAAACACCATGTAACGGTTTCACTTGGAGTAAAAATAATTCTCACTTTTACAGTGCTAAGATTTTTTTTTTTCATTTTTAAAAAACTTTTTATTTTCTATTGCAGTATAGCCAACTGGCAATATTGTGATAGTTTAAGGTGAACAGTGAAGGGACTCAGCCATATATACACATGCATCCATTCTCCCCCAAACTCCCCTCCCATCCAGGCTGCCACATAACATTGAGCAGGGTTCCCTGTGCTACAGAGTAGGGCTTTGTTGGTTGTCCATTTTAAATATAGCAGGATGTCCATCCCAAACTCCCTATCCCTTCCCCCACCCTTCCCCCAGTACCCATACATTCATTCTCTAAGTCTGTGAGTCAGTTTCTGTTTTGTAAATAAGTTGATTTTTATCATTTCTTTTTAGATTACATATATAAGTGTTGTCGTATGATATTTCTCTCTCTGACTTACTTTACTCAGTATGGCAGTCTCTAGGTCCACCCACGTTGCTAACAGTTCTAAGATGTTATTTGCCTTGTTTACTCCTATACTCTCATGACTGGACATGATATGTGAAGTTTTCCAAAGGCTATGTGATTTGTGATGTCACAACAGATTGAATAAAGAAGAAGAATTCAGCTATCTTTGTCTAAGCCAGACATTACAGAGGTTGGCAAAAAAATGCAAAACAATGCCATTCTTCTCACTAATTTTTTTGGGGAAAATATCTTTTTTGTAAAAATATGTTACTTATATTAACATGCAATGGGTTCATTGTTGTTGTAAATGAATTGATATTTTTGAAATTCTTCTGTAACTTCTAACACGGGAAATAATTGACAAACATTCCCATTTGAACAGAAGTTTTTAAAGGCACCCAAAACCTTTTGAGAGCAAAATGAATCCTGAGGCCAAAGAAGTTTGAGAATCACTGGTGTAAGGCAAACAGCTTTGAATTGATATATCCTGCCACTTACGACTCAGCTCTCCACACATCCCAACTTGAAGAGTGTGCACATACATACACCCACATGCACACAGCCCAGTCAAGCTCTTCACCATCTCATACTTAAGGGGGAAAAAATGGCTTAATTCAATAAGTAAATATTAACTGACTCAACAAAGCAATTAAAAGAAAAAATTCCCCAAGTGACTGTTGAAGGTAAAGGAAAACAGAATATGTTACCCCATATAGGGTTGTAAGCTGTTACTCTTGCCCTACCTTCTGAAGTCCTAACACCACTGTTTTACTAATTTTCTAAATATTATTTGTATAAGATTATTCAAGTCCAAGCGCAGTATAGGATGTCCTTCAATGAAATATTAAGCAAATGGAAATAAATCGAGTCCTCTATTTATGCTGATGTAGAACAATCTCCAAGACATATTACATGATAATAATAAAGCCTGACATGTTATAGGGCTTTCTATCCAGAGATAAATCCACACACATATGGACACCTTATCTTTGACAAAGGAGGCAAGAATATACAATGGAGTAAAGACAATCTCTTTAACAAGTGGTGCTGGGAAAACTGGTCAACCACTTGTAAAAGAATGAAACTAGATCATTTTCTAACACCACACACAAAAATAAACTCAAAATGGATTAAAGATCTAAATGTAAGACCAGAAACTATCAAACTCCTAGAGGAGAACATAGGCAAAACACTCTCTGACATAAATCACAGCAGGATCCTCTATGATCCACCTCCCAGAATACTGGAAATAAAAGCAAAAATAAACAAATGGGATCTAATTAAAATGAAAAGCTTCTGCAAAACAAAGGAAACTATAAGCAAGGTGAAAAGACAGCCTTCTGAATGGGAGAAAATAATAGCAAATGAAGCAACTGACAGACAACTAATCTCAAAAATATACAAGCAACTTAGGCAGCTCAATTCCAGAAAAATAAATGACCCAATCAAAAAAATGGGCCAAAGAACTAAATAGACATTTCTCCAAAGAAGACATATGGATGGCTAACAAACACATGAAAAGATGCTCAACATCACTCATTATTGGAGAAATGCAAATCAAAACCACAATGAGGTACCACTTCACGCCAGTCAGAATGTCTGCGATCCAAAAGTCTGCAAGCAATAAATGCTGGAGAGGGTGTGGAGAAAAGGGAACCCTTCTACACTGTTGGTGGGAATGCAAACTAGTACAGCCACTATGGAGAACAGTGCGGAGATTCCTTTAAAAATTGCAAATAGAACTGCCTTATGACCCAGCAATCCCACTTCTGGGCATACACACCAAGGAAACCAGAATTGAAAGAGACACATGTACCCCAATGTTCATCGCAGCACTGTTTATAATAGCCAGGACATGGAAACAACATAGATGTCCATCAGCAGATGAATGGATAAGGAAGCTGTGGTACATATACACAATGGAGTATTACTCAGCCATTAAAAAGAATACATTTGAATCAGTTCTAATGAGATGGATGAAACTGGAGCCGATTATACAGAGTGAAGTAAGCCAGAAAGAAAAACACCAATACAGTATACTAACACATATATATATTTAGAAAGATGGCAATGATGACCCTGTATGCAAGACAGCAAAAGAGACACAGATGTGTAGAGCGGACTTTTGGACTCAGAGGGAGAGGGAGAGGGTGGGATGATTTGGGAGAATGGCATTGAAACATGTATACTATCATGTAAGAAACGAATCGCCAGTCTATGTCAGATGCAGGATACAGGATGCTTGGGGCTGGTGCACGGGGATGACCCAGAGAGATGTTATGGGGAGGGAGGTGGGAGGCGGGTTCATGTTTGGGAACGCATGTATACCCGTGGTGGATTCATGTCAATGTATGGCAAAACCAATACAGTATTGTAAAATAAAAATTAAAAAAAACATAGGGCTTTCTACATGCTAGACACTGTTCTGAGCATTTAATATACCTTAGAGCATTTATTTTATTTTATTTTATTTACCTTAGAGCATTTAAACCTTGATAAACACTCATATTTTCTTCCATTTTAGAGGTTGGAAAATAGTCTCAGTGACTTTTGCCCCAGGTCACATTGGTAAAAAATGACAGAGCCAAGATTAGAAAACAGGCTCCAGAATCTCAGCTTTTTTTTCCCCCCAGTTTTATCAAGATACAATTGACATACAACACTGTATAAGTTTAAGGTGAACAGCATGATCATTTGACTTACATACCTCATGAAATAATTACCACAGTGTATTCAGTGAACATCCATCATCTCATTAAGATGCAAAAGAAAAAAAATTTTCCTTGTGAGAAATTATTTCCTGTGAGAAAAAATATTCCATGAGAATACTTTGGATTTACTCAACTTTCACATATAACATACAGCTGTATTAATTAATCATGTGGTACATTGTATCCCTAGGACTTAACTATCTTATAGCTGGAATTTTATAACTTTTGACTGCCTTCCTCCAATTCCTCCTCCTCCCACCTCTTGCCCCTGGTTACCACAAATCTAATCTCTTTTTCTATGAGTCTGTTTGTTCCTTAAAGTATTGATATAATTGACCTACAACACTATGTTATTTCCTGGTGATAGTGATTCAGTATTTCTATACATTACAAAATGATCACCACAATAAGTCTAGTTGCCATCTGTCACCATACAAAAATATTTCATGATTATTGACTATATTCCCCACACTGTACATTTCATCAGTCACTGTACAAAATGACTCATATTTTGTAACTGGAAGTTTGTATCTCTTAATCTCTCTCATCTATTGATGAGGAAGCCTCATCTTTTAATAGTGAGCTACACCATAGTACCTCTGCATTTCAAGGCACAGAGTAGTTACCATTTGTAACTCTAAAATGGGAGAAAATACCTACACATGTTTTCTTACAGATGCACAAAATATATATGAAAAAATATATTAAAAGGCAGTAACATTGATCGCCTTTGAGTAGGAAACTTAGACTTGAAGGACAGGGGAGAAAAGATCTTTGAGATCTTTGGAAATTTCGAAATTTTTTTAACATTGAACTATTGAAAATATTTTTTTATTTAATATAAAATAAATAATAATTAAAAAAAAAAACCACATGTCCAACTTTTTCCAAAGTACCTCCTAGAAACTCAATACCAGATCCGTGTTGTGTAACATGGATTTGTGTAACAACTGGCATTTGGCATTTGGTTCTCGATTATTTTTCATGTACTCATCTTTCTCTACCAGACTATAAACACTTAAAATGAAATACCACCTTCATTCTTATAAGTCTTGGAGTTCCCTGAAGTACTCAGCACAGTACTGGGCATTAGCAAATGCTTAATAAAAACTTGTTTATTAACTGGTAAGCCCATTACCAAGAAATTGAAATCCTGACACAAATCCAACTTTATGTGGCAAGTTGTCTTTTGTGATGAAAACCCGTGAGACCAGGTCAACCAAGGAGACGATCAGGCACATGCTGATCAGCAAACAGAGAAGCACCAAAACTCCTCTCATTTTTTTAAAAAAAGAACTTTATATTTGAAAAAATTAAAGCGGTCATCATGGGAAATATAAACACTTTGCTGGATTCCCTGTAAGCATCTTAGAGTTGGCATATTTGTTTACATAACAGCGTGCTGTTGTCTTTTCAAACCCTGCCTGCCACCCCCAGGCCTCCAAGCAACTTAATCTAGTTGGGAAATCACAGGGAATGGGAGATTGTTCCATGATGATGTAGTCTACTTGTCTTCTTTTTGGATGAGTTGGTCATGCTGAGCATTTGTAGAAAAGTCATTTAGAATCCCAAAGTATTTTATAAATGAAACGGTAAGGATGGTGGGTTACTATCACATAACTGAAGAGCTAGCCAGCCCTCCTAAAGGTGAAGGTGACTGTGACAAAATAAAAGCTCAGGCCTCTTGTCTCTAATTCTGAGAACTGAATTTTTGGGACAAGTCTCTAGTACAGATGCTAAAATTGGTCAAATTTTATTTTTCAGTAAGAGTGATTGGCATTACAAAAAGAAGGCTTTATTGTTTGTACAGAAAAAGATAACTGGTGAAAAAATTTGCCATCATTTGTAGAGACTGTCACACAAAATTTGCAAAGTGTCTCTACCTAGGTTCCTCCAATCAATAGGAAATCTGACACACAAAATGTTACACAATATTCACCCACAATATTCTGCTTCCTAGGGACTGCAAGGAGATCCAGCCAGTCCCTCCTAAAGGAAATCAGTCCTGGGTGGTCATTGGAAGGACCAATGTTGAAGCTGAAACTCCAATACTTTGGCCACCTGATGCGAAGAACTGACTCATTTGAAAAGACCCTGATGCTGGGAAAGATTGAAGGTGGGAGGAGAAGGAGACAGCAAAGGATGAGATGGTTGGATGGCATCACTGACTCAATGGACATGAGTCTGAGGAAACTCCGGGAGTTGGTGATGGACAGGGAGGCCTGGCAAGCTGCAGTCCATGGGGTCACAAAGAGTCGGACATGACGGAGTCACTGAACTGAACTGAGGCACATTTGCATTCTTCTAAGGTCAGCAACCCTTAACTTACAGAAATGAATAAGTGAAGTCACTCAGTCATGTCTGATTCTTTGCAACCCCAGGGACTGTAAGCCTGCCACACTCCTCTGTCCATGGGATTTTCCAGGCAAGAATACTGGAGTTAGTTGCCATTTCCTTTTCCAAGAAATGAATAACTCAAGGTAAAATTTCAGGTGGTGAAACATTTAGAAATTTCTGCTTCTTCTTAAAGATGATCTTACTAAGTTCCTTTGCTACTATAGCAAATTATGTGTAAAATTCCATGTTTAAATTTAGAAACTATCAGAGGAGAAATTTTTATCTTATCCAAATTTGCTTTTAAACTTTTACAAAAAAGAGGCAGGGATGGTGGGCTCCATTTCAAAAGCCAGATGCTGTTTTGAATTTTTTTCGTCATTTTGGAGACTAAAAGATTATTTTTGAAGATATGGAAGTTGATTTTATGTTCAGACACATTGAAAACATAGCCACAGTTTCCTTTCATAAACCACCATTACTTCCAACACCAGCCTTAGTTATTACTGTTTCATAATTTCTAAACATGTTTCAGAGCTATTGGCAAGTCTGAAGGTTTGCAATTGAGACCAATATCAAAACAATTTAGTAGTAAGAGAGTCCTCAGAAACTGAATGTCATAAAACCACAACAGAGGAAATCTGCTACTTGGGGTGGAACAAAATCTTTACTTGAATCTTTGAGAGTTTATCTCAACCAGATTACTTAAACCCTCTATTTAGCAGCCTGAGTCATAAATATATGTTTATCCTTTGGTTTTATTTATCAGCATTGAAAGGCAATGAAAAAGTACTCTTCAGTAATTTGCTTTATCAATTCTTTTTAATCAGAGCTCATTTCCTTCTAAAGAAAGTTGCACTTTCTAACTTCACATTTGTCCTTCTTGGAGAAATAGAGAGGGTTCTCTTTCTACATTCGTGAAGCCAGCCTGCGTGTCTCCTCTCCTGAATGTTCACCCAGCTCAGGCCTGCTCACCAGATTGTTGGACACTGAAAGAGCCTGGTCAGGTGCCAGGACACTTTAGGAATCTCAGCTGTGCTCAAGGCCAAACTCTTGGCAGGAAACTGGGCTGAGCTTTCCAGGCCCCAGTATTGGTGGCCAGCAGCCTGCTGTTTTTTATGATGTTTGGCTTTCACCAAGCAAAGGTGGCGCTCTCTGCCATTGCCAAGATTCCTCGCCGTCCAGTGCTGTTGTGTTGGCTAAAGAGCTACATCCAGTGACCTCCTAGGTGGCCATCATTTTAAAACAGTGTTTATTTCAAATTTATCTCATCATTTTAAATTTCTACTTGGGGTATCTTATTTTACACTGTAAACAATACTACATATATATAATTTATAAATAAGCATATCATGGTGATTCATGCTTGAAAGTATTTTCTAATGGGAATTCACAATAAAAAAGTTTGGACACCATTACTTTATGAGAGAAAGTTCTGGAAATGGTCCCTATGCCCTTTTCCCAAAAGCAATAAAAAATCCTACATGCAAGACTTCAAGCATCAACTTGAAATGGCACCAAGAGGCCAAAGATGGAACAGTGAGCATTAATGCAAACAATGGATTAAGACATTAAAGAAATTTAAAAGTCATGGGTTCATAATGATATTTTTAAATAATCTCATTGGTCACCTGTGGAGGATGTTTAATTTTGAAAAGAAAATCAAGCTTGAATCTGCCTTTCCTGGATGAGCTTTACCCTCACACTCAAGGAAGAGCAGACTTAAAACATCATCATTTGGCAAATGTCAAATGAAATACGATCTAGGATATGACTATCAGTAGCCACTCACATCACAAGAAGAGAGAGAACTGAACTTGACGTGCCTCCTGATGGGAGATCCAACCCCATCTTTGACAAAATTCCAAAGCTAAATCAGATAGAGCATCTAAATTTCATAATGAAATTTTAGGAAATACAGAGGGGGATTTCCCTGGTGGTCCAGTGGTTAAGACTCCTCCTTACAATGCAAGGTTTTCGGGTTTGGTCCCTGGTCAGGGAACTAATATCCCACATGCCCCAGGGCAGCTAAACTCTCATTGGCAGGAGGATTCTTTACCACTAGTGCCACCGGGAAAGCTGTGCAGTTTCAGGGGCTCCTGCTTATAATCCCAGGTACAAAATCATATCATTATATATATATTATATTTTGCATGCAAAAATGCAGTTCTTGTTTTACAATGCTGTTTGCTTCACCTTGTGAGTCATAGGATTTTATTAGACCCCACGGTGTTGACCAGACCTTCAGGGGCTCAAGAATTCTGAGCTCCAGTTCCTTTCTTTACCTAAAGTGCCACCCAGCTTGCTGAGCTTGCAGGCAAGTGCAGAATCCCATTAGCGTCCAGGCAGGTCAGAAACAGGTCAGCGGCCTGCTCTCCTACTTCTGAAGCCTGAACAAGACTTCCTCCATTTTAATTTCCCTAACACCACACCAGGAAAAAATGTTTCTCTAAAGCAAGAATTTCAAAGGTTCTATTGGAGAAGGAACCCTATTCCAGGGTTCTTGTCTGGAGAATCCCAGGGATGGGGGAGCCTGATGGGCTGCCATCTATGGGGTTGGACAGAGTCGGACATGACTGAAGCGACTTAGCAGCAGCAGCAGCAGCAGCAGTGGAATTCAACAAAATTACATGAAGTGGACCGATCTCATCTTCAAGGAAAAGCCAAGAAAAAGAAGTCATGATTATCTTGACCATTGTTTCATACAGGATTTCCATTTTAGAAAAGGAAATCCTGCAGCATGCTGTGCTCTCAATTAAATATTCCATACAGGAACCATCAAGTGTGGTTGAAAAAAATGAAACCTTGTTGTACATACACATGTTCTGAGTCAATGTTTCTCTCCACCACCACCTGACTTTTGGAGGACTGGCCGGGGCAGCATGCTGGAGACAGGCTTCAGTGGATCCATTCATCAGATTACTTTCAAAAGGAGACACCTGAGTGTTTAACCCAATTTTATTTGTCCTGTTTTTAAAATATTAATGGTTGTTGGATATATAGTAGCTCCTATAAGTGTTCACTGAATGAATATTTGCGCATACAGTATTTTATAGGATTTACACTTGTTCTTCAGGGAAGAGGTCATTCTAGCCATTCATCAGAACATGGTATGGACTGAGAACACAGTTGCAGGGGTTTAATCTCATTGTGATGGATTGTGAGAACCACTGTCCCTTTGGTGTCTTGGTATTAATGTTCCAATATCTGGCACTCTGAGGGCTTCACTGGATATATTAGTTTCCTAGAGCTGCCATAACAAAGATTCACAAGCTGGGTGGTTTAAACAACAGAAATTTACTGTCTCACAATTCTGGAGGCTAGATATCCAAGATGTGGGCAAGGCTGGGCTCCTCCTCAGAGCTGTGAGGATGTACTGGTTCCTCGTCTCGCTCCTCGCTTGTGGTGGTGTGCTGACAGTCTACACTGCGCCTCGGCTGGTAGGAGCATCACTGATTTCTGCCTTCATGTCCACATGCTGTTCTCCCTGGGTGCGTGTCAGTGTCCCAAACTCCTTTTTCATAATGATGCAAGTCATTGGTTTAGGGCCTACCCTAACAACCTCCTTTTAACTAAAATGATTACTAGGTCCTATTTCTGGTAAGGTCACTTTCTTAGATTCTGGGGGTTAAGACTTCAACACAGATTTCGGAAGGACATGATTCAACCTATAACATGGGGTAACCCTTATCTCCCCAGGCTCCCTGTCCTTGGGGATAATTACACTGCTTTGGACATTTTCCAAAGAAACCATGGGGCTCTAAGACCCCAAGCTCCTCCTTTTCCTATTGGCTACAAGGCAGCCTTTCTGGTCTTGCTTCTGATACTTTCTAAACACATGAAGCTGAGGTTCATGTTGCCTGTTCTGGCTCTTAGTGGCCTGGGTTTGTGGCTACTACTTCCCTATCATTGGAACATGATTCTCAGCTCTCTCCTTTCACTGAAATAATCCTTAAAGCTGTAGAAGAGTTTCTCCCCAGCCAGCAAACACAGCTTTGGGGCCTAACTTCCAGTGGCCTGGCCTCAAACTCACTATTAAGTTCCTTGAGCCCCTTTAAAAAGTATCCTGATCATTTGAGGGATTTGGGCTATATTTATCAGATCTAGAGAGATATGAGCAAGTAATAGAGTATTTCTCTTCTGCCCTTGAACTCTTCTCCAGGGATCAATTTATCAGGTATCCATCTACCTCTCAATATATGAGAAATATCATCACATAAACATCATTCCTGCTGTTTGGAACCTGTTCCCAGAGCAAGCAAAGGAAAGACTTACTCTTTCAGCTATGTAAAGCAGAGCTCCAGTTAGATTGGCTGCATTCTTAATCATAGTGGTTCCAAAATTAGAGCTAGGAAGATGACAGTTATGGACTCAAGTTCCCTTAACCAAAGAATGCCAAGCATCATTACATAAGATGTCAAGAAACTTATGTTCACTTGTGTTTTCTAGGAATAGACAGTTATGCTCCAGGTCACCACACAATAGTAATAATTGCAAGCTGAGACCTCAATTGCAAGAAAAAATGAGTAACCTCAGGAGACAGGATCAGGAGCTGGAGAACCAATAAAAGGCCCAGAAACCCCAATGGCTCAGACTTGGGTGTAGAGATCGGAAGTGGAAGGGGGTGAGATCTGCTCCAATCCGCTCAACTCCCACCTAAGGTTGTGTGTGAGGGTGAGAAGCTTGTTAAGCCAGATAGACCTGGGTTCAGATCCCAGTTCTGTCTCTTACTAGCCTAACTGAATCTTTATCTCAGCATCCTCATCTATAAAGTGAAAGTAATAATAATAATAATCTGCCTCCCAGGTCTGTTGTGATGAATACGTGAGATAATGCGTAGGAAGTACATGGCATAGGGTGTAATACAGAGTAAGCATTCAATAAATGTTAGCTATCATCATCATTATCATATTAACTCCGAGGTACCCTTGAACCCAAGGCTGTGTTCTGGTGAAGGAACAAAGATCACTCCTCTGGCCCCAGCTGCCTGCATTAATGGACAAAGAATTCCCTGTCTCTCTAAGCTCAGATTGGCCACCTGGAGGTCGGCGTTTTCCTATGAAAAACATGCTGGCATATTTCTCCTGAAGGCCAGAGCAGAACTGCCAAATTTCTTTGGCATTTTATAAGACGGAGGTTGTGTTCTCTAATGTTACATTTCATAGTCACCCTCTTTTCACAGCTCCCACTGTTTGATGGAATATGGCTACCTCATCGATCTTACCAAATAAAACAAAATTGCCCACAAAACTGGAACTGTCTCCCAAAATGAGCAGCTCAAATCCAAAGGCACTTTCTATAATTGAGAACAGGGATATGGACAGCCTTTTCCTCCTGAGTGACAGGGTGAAACTCTAGCTGCAGATGCCCAGGTAGAAAGGCAGTTGCCATGGTTTCTGAGGCAGAAATAGAGAAGAAATATTTTGCATGAAGAGATGGAAAAGATAAGATCTCACCCTTGTTTCTCACAGTACATCTTTAGAAGGGCAACAGCAGATGAATAGAAAGTAGGAAAAATTAGTGACAAGAAAAACTGATGCATTAACCCCAGAGTCTAAAGAGCAAAGTTACTTATTTTTCTGTTTTATATGTCATCCCAGAAAATCACTTGACAGGCCAGCAGTTGCTTCTCTTTGCAACTGACTTCTGTTTGTGTGTGTGTGTGCGCTCACTCAGTCATATGTGACTCTTTGTGACCCCATGAACTGCGGTACTCCAGGCTGCTCTGTCCATGGGATTCTCCAGGCAAGAATACTGGAGTGGGTTCCCATGCCCTCCTCCAGGGGAATCTTCCCAACCCAGGGATGAAACTTGTGTCTCTTGCATCTCCTGCATTGGCAGGTGGCTTCTTTACCAGTGACTGGCTGTTTATTGCCCCTGAATCTTCTCTGGGTCCTCTCTCTGTGGATGAGCTGGAGGAAGTCTCATTTCGTGGTTGATCCACACAGCAACCAGCTGCAACTTGTTCTCCCTTTGAAGCTCTTTCTTCTTCCAGTTGAGAGAACCTGGGTTTATGATACCAGGATATGGCACGAAGCATTTATCCTTGGTCAGGGTTCGTCCCTGTTACATCAGTTAAAAACTGGGAACATTAGATTATTCATGAGTGAATTTCTGCTACATTTTTGACTAGAAACCTGAGAAGGGGACACTACAAAAAAATGAAAACAGAACAGCACTTGTGCAAAATGGTGACTAATGTGTTTAAGTGTTTGGGCGTGTGGGTGGTGGGGGCTGGGGGTAGATGGGTACCTGGGAAGCAGCAGTGGTGCAACACCTCCCAGACATGTTTTCAAGCATTTCATCTTTAATCATTTTCCAAACCTACTCAAAACCACAAAGTATTTAGAACCTCCTTTTAGGTGATTTTAAAACCTCCCTTATATTGTAGGAAACATAGCTCTGACTCATGGACACGAGGACAGGAGGCATGAACATTGAGCTTGATTCTCCTGGGGTCTGAGCTCCAGTTCTTAGAACTATACCCAACATCAAAGATGTCACTTCCTTTTGTGACATTTTGGAATACCCCTAACATCTTGAAGTAGTATTCCTAGATTATATAGCCCAAGATACTGTCCTTATGACAGCTTTAAAACCACATTGTAGGGACTTCCCTGGAGAAGCAGTTGTTAAGACTTTACCTTCCAATGCAAGGAGTATAGATTTGATCCCTGATTAGGAGCTAAGATTCCACATCTTTTATGGCCAAAAAGCAAAGCAAAACAAAACAGAAGCCATATTGCTGTAACAAATTTAATATAGACTCTAAAAATGGTCCACATCAAAAAGAAAAACTTCAGTAAAAAAATTGCGTTGTAGATGACACATAAGGCAAGCTCTCACTTTTTTGCCAAAATTTCTATTGTGCTTTACACTCAGCATGATTTCTACATCCATCTTATCATGCATGCTACTACCTGACTTCAGCGTGCCTAATGCTCTGATTCAAGAGAACACAGATCCTGTTCCAGGGCTGCAAATACTCTCAAGGAGGGCAGGAGAGTAAGCAAAATCTGTAACACTGAAACAAAGGTTGTGGCAGAAATAAACACACTCTGAGTGATCTCAGGTAGGCCTGGTCTCACCCTCATCAGACCTAAAGACCTGTTCTCATAACAAACATTTTGGAATACCCCTTAACATCTTGAAGTAGAATTCCTAGATTATATAGCCTGCTTACACACTTCCAGAAAACCAGTGTAATGTCCTAACTATAATTATGAAGGAGAAAAGGAAAGAAACTAACCTAAAAAAAGTCATATATATTTTAATATGAAAATACTCCAGCACAACTACACTACAAGATATATGAAAAGTCAGCTGCTACTCATACCCACTTATATTGAAAATGTTTTATTTAATTTTTATATGTTTATATTGCTTTATTTAATACTTTAACTTATTATATCTAATATTATAATATGTTGTTATTTATAGTAAATGTAATATTTTTGAGTTTTTAAAACATTTGACTCTTTGAAGTCAGGACTAAATTAGTATATTGTCAAGATTAGCATGTTATAAGATTTTATGTAGAGAGATAGATATACAATGACTAAGAATGGAGAATGATATGATGTATTGATTTAATGACTCAAATAACATGAAAGGCATTGCTGTGTATGATGTGATTATTTTTGGAAAGATGAGCAACTCAAAAAAACGTGGAACAGAAGAAAGAAATCTTTCCCCAATTTACATCGTAGTTGAATACATGGAAACTTTAGTGTATGCCAAAAATCACATAAGAGAAAGCTTCGCTTGTAAAGTGGAGTCCAGTCCTAAGTTCTGCTAAGTATAATTCATCTTCATGAATTCCCAGTGAAACACTTTAAAATTATGCATGAGACAATATGATTCTTTGTTGAGCAGGTCTGTCCACACATTGCGGGATGTCTCCTATCCCTGGAAAACCCAGAAATCCCAAAGCATTCTCTAAAACCCTAACAACCCCAAACCCTCCACTGGGTTCCACAAAGCCCCCAAAGAGACACCATTGTCCCCATTGAGAATCCCTGGTCTAAGATCCTTAAGATCCCTACTAGCTCTGAAATTCAGTGATTCTGTTCATATACTTTACCCCCCAAAGTTATTTTAATCCTTAGTATGTGCCTTTTCAGTGAGGTAAACAAAGATAAACTATGTCTTGTTCTTTTATGTAGACTTTTACAAATTTATCCCTAATGCCTAACAAGCCCCTGACATACAGCAGATGCTCAAAGAATATTTTTGAGTGTATGAATACATTTGAGGGGATATAAAAACATTTTAAAACATGAGTCTTTTCCTTGTTTTGTTGGTTGTAGACTTAATAAGGTGATGGCAAAAATGTTAATAATCCAAACAAAAACTTTCAAAGTATGTCTTGTCTCTAGGCCATTGCTTATAGAATAACATTAAAAACTGAGGAAATATTCTTTCAGAATTTATAATTTTTTCCCATATTATTGAGGTATAATTGGAAAAATTATAAGGTATTTGAAGTGTACAACATGATGACTTGATATATAGGTATTTATTGTGAAAGTATTCCCCCATCAAGTTAAGTACATATACACTATCTCATATATTTACCTTTTAAAAAAAATTAAGTTCTTTTTTAGCAAGTTTCAATTATACATCACAATGTAACCCAATGTCATCATCATGTTTTATATTAGATCCTCAGACCTTACTCATCTTATAGCTGAAAATTTGCATTCTTTTATCAAACTTTCCTTAATCCTCTCTTGCTCAACCCCAGGCAATCACTTTTCTACTCTGTGTCTATGAGTTTGACTTTTTTTTGGCCACATGGCCTGTGGGATCTTAGCTCCCAAATCAGGGATGGAACTCATACCCCTTGATTTGAAAAGCATTGTGGAAGCACAGAGTCTTAATGACTGGACTGCCAGGGTTTAACTTTTTTAAAAAAAGATTCTACACACAAATGATAACCATCAGTATGGGAGAAAATATTTGCAAATCACATATCTGATATGGGCTTAATATCCAGAAAATATAAAGAACTCCTATAGCTCAACCCAAAAAAACCCAATCCAATATAAAAAGGGGTGATAGACTTGAACTGACATTTCTCCAAAAGAAGATGGCAAAGGGCCAATAAACACAGGAAAAAATGCTCAACATCACTAGTTATTAGAAAAATGCAAGTCAAAAACTATAAGATACCATCTCACACCCAATAAATTGATAGTATCAAATAAAAAACAAAACAGAAATAACAAGTGTTGGCAAGAATGTGAAGAAATTGGAATCCTTGTGCACTGCTGCTGGGGCTCTAAAATGGTGCAGCTGTTATAAAAAATAATGTGGAGTTTCCTCAAAAAAAGCAAAAGTGGAATTACCATATGATCCAGAAATCCCATTTCTGGGTATATACCCAGAAGAATTGAAAGCAGAGTCTTGAAGAGATATTTGCACACCTGTTTTCATAGCTGAAATATTTGAAACAGTCAAAGGATAGAAATAACCCAAATGTCCCTCAGTGGATGAAGGAATAAACAAAAGATCATATATATATATATATAGAGAGAGAGAGAGAGAGAGATAGACAGACAGACAGAGACAGAGACAGAGACAGAGAAAGAGTGGAATTTTATTCAGCATTAAAAGGAAAGGAATTTCTGATACATGCTGCAACATGGGTGAACTTTGTGGACTTCATGCCAGCTGAAATAAGGCAATCACACACACACATAAATCATATGATTCTACTTATAGGAGGTACCCACAATAGTCACTATCATGGAAACAGAAAATAGAATGGTGATTGCCAGGAGTTGAGAGGAGGGGACTGGAGAGTTATTGTTTAATGGGTATAGAGTTTCAGGTTTGCAGGATGAAAAAACTTCTGGTGACTGGTTGCACAACAATGTGAATAAAGTAGCTACTGAACTGTGCACTTGAAAATGGTTAGATGGTAGAATTTATGTTATCTGTATTAAACTACAGCTCAGAAAAAGATGTTTCATGCCATGTGGTACTCCTAAAAGTGATTCTTTATTTAGGGATAAAATATTGACATCCAAGCTTACTCTGAATCAGGATACTGCTCACACCGGCAGTCAGAACACTGAACTGGAGGAGTCAGGCAGGGAATCCAAGGCCACTTCTGGCTTCATCACCGTGAAATACAGGTATTGCAGCGCCAAAAAATTGATACTTTCGAATTGTGGTGCTGGGGAAGACTCTTGAGAGTCCCTTGGACAGCAAGGAGATCCTAAAGGAAATCAACCGTGAATATTCATTGGAAGGACTGATGAGGAAGCTGAAGCTCCAGTACTTCAGCCACCTGATGTGAAGAGCCGACTCACTGGAAAAGATCCCGATGCTGGGGAAGACTGAAAGCAAAAGGAGAAGGGAGCAGCAGAGGTTGAGATGGTTAGACAGCATCACCAATTCAGTGGACACGAATTTGAGCAAATTCCCGAAGATAGTGAAGGACAAGGGAGCCTGGTGTGCTGCAGTTCATGGGGTCACAGAGAGTCAGGCACGACTTAGCAACTGAAAACAAAAACAACAACCTTTTGAGGATTTGATCAAATGCTCTTCTGCCTTCTAAAAAAAAAAAAAAAGCTAGATGTTTTAAGCATGAATTGAGTAACGTTTGTAAAACTACAGAGGCTCTTTACCAAAAAAAAAAAAAAGAGAGACCTTAATAGAAAAAAAATTATCATTACTGTTATTTTGCTAATTCCATAAACATTGTTGAAAGAAATCTGTTGATTGAACTGGTCTGTGCTAGGTATCTATTAATGACAGGCCCTTTGTCACAGCAAGAAATATTTAGTTTCCAGAAACCAATCTCTAAAAGCTTGCTTTGTACAAATGTTGAAGTCTATCATTACAAGGATTTATTTTTGGCATTGGATACTGTAGCTTTGGCTAATAGCAGTCAACTGAGGTAATTCTAGCTTAATTTTGCAAGTGTTCTAAAGGTAGTAAAAATATATTACCCGTGAGTCATGGTGACACTCAGCACAAGAGCTCAACTTTTTTATAGAGGTGTAAGAGCACAGCAACTGTAGCTCTCATTTTTCATGGCCATTTTTTGTTGGGAATACTTTTATTATTTAGAGAAATGCGAATCATTTGGGGGGATCAAATTCCACTACAATTAACACCCTCATAATAAAAATGTGCTCAGTTTTAGAAGTATTTGTGTATGGTCAAATAATCTAGATTCAAATTCCTTCGAGGCACTTTTACCCTGTGACCTTGGTAGCAAAGAAAATATCACCAGCAACAAACAAATGCTGTAATTTCATGATCCTTTTAATTTTCCTGTTTGAAGATGAAATGTTATTTTTTTCTGTTTGCTAGTCTACTTTCTTTCCTATACCTTGTCAATTAATTCTCATACTTTTTCTTGTGTTGTGCCAGGAGTGAAAAATAGGAACAGGGGACTCGTGTAGTGAAAACAAGGGTATTTTGCCACTAAAAAAAAAGTCACAGATTATAAGCTAGAAGCAAGAACCATGTTTTCAGAATACAATTCTCATGGTGCTTGCCATTTTATGGTCATTAAAAATCACTATTTAAGATGAAGTGATGTTTTTAAAGTACTTTGTGATACAGGAAATAATTTTTTAGTATTATTTTTATTTTCAGGGTTCATGGCTTTCTAAATCTCGATAAGATTTTATGTGATAAGATAATAATTAATTGTATTTTTGAATGGGATTTTTCTTTTCCCACCCCACAATATGTGGGATCCTACTTCCCAAGACCAGGGATCGAATCCATGCCCTCTGTACTGGAAGCACAGAGTCTTTACCACTGGACTGTCAGGAAAGTCCCTGAAATGGAATAATTAAGGAAAATGAGACTTTTTTGAATTAGGGAAATTAAGGAAAATAATAGTAAAACTAGTATCAAAGGAAAAAAAAACTCTGTTGATTGTCTTTCTTATCTTACCATTTGCAAATTGTTGTCCACTTGTACAATACATATGAGCAAGAGATGAACCAAAGTTCACTTGTTCAGTCATGTCCAGCTCTTTGCAACCCTATGGACTGCAGCAGACCAGACTTCCCTGTCCTTTACCATCTCCCAGAGTTTGCTCAGACTCATGTCCTTTGGGTCTATGATGCCATCCAACCATCTCTCCCTCTGTTGTCCCCTTCTCCTCGTGCCTTCTATCAGTTCATGATTCGATGAAATTGCCATTATAACAATAATATACTTTATAGATATGAATATATGCCAACCAATGGAAAATATGTTTGTTATTTCCAACTCAGTTATTTCTAAAGCAAATGCTTTCATTTATTCCAAGCTTATACCAAACACAATCTTCTGTGAATTGTTAGAAGCAGTATAAAATAGCATATAACAATTTCAAAAGAAGATCTTTAATGCAATCATATTTTTAACAATGAATCATAATTTCATTAAGCTAGAGATTCCAATTTTTTTACAAATTCAGCAGATTTGAAGTTTTTACAGTTTCCTTAGGTCATGAAATAATTACCATTGATGTTCTGGGCAAAGAAAGGGAAGAACAGATGAAGAAGGAATATTTCCTATTCTTTCTTTGGAAGTCTTCTGTTTACATGGAAAAAATGTTCTTGAAATCAATCCTATTACATTTTCTTTCTATACTTACATGCTTCTATTACAAAAAAGTTCTCAACACTACAGGATAAAATAATTTCAAGTGCATGGTGGATCAAAAGTTTGTCAGTATCAAAACAAATGAGGATATAAAATAGTTCAAAAGCAATGTTTATTTCTCAGTGTAGCCTCACCATGCTTAGATAAGTCAATGATAGTAAGTCAGTAAGACTTTCAGTGATAAACAAAACCTGAAATCTAACTTTGTATTTTTTTTTTCAATTGATGGAGATGATACAAAGATATAAGGCTAGAAACCAGAAGCCACTTATGACCACTTGGCTGCAGAATCATGAGGCTCATTGACACAGGAATGGTGTGCATGAGAACTCCCATCCCCGAAGAATCAGGGGTGGTCTGGTGTTCAGTCCCACACTTTCTGTTTTCATCTGTTTCATCTTAGTTGAGACGTTTGTCCTTAAAACTAGACTTAGTGGAGAGAGAACGGAGAACTAAAGTCCAGATCTTCTCTGTCAGTTAGCATAACACAAAGCAGGACTGGAGGACCCGCTCACAGTTGTACATCAGGGAAATCCCACCAAGTCAGCAAGAAGGTGGCCTGATTCCAGAAGTGTCCAGAGTATTTCAGACTGCAGGAGAGGAAAACAGTGTTAGATAAATAGAGGGGAAGCTAAGCATTGTGACCTGCTAGGTGGTATAGTTGGTAAAGAATCCACCTGCCAATGCAGGAGATTCAGGACATGCAGGTTCAATCCCTGGGTCAGAAAGATCCCCTGGAGTAGGAAATGGCAACCCACTCCAGTATTCTTGCCTGGAAAATTCCATTAACAGAGGAGCTTGTGGGCTACAGTCCATGGGGTCACAGAGTCAGATACAACTGAGCAACTGAGCGCACACACACTAAGCTAAGCACAGAAGCATACTTGACGCATGTCTCATGTCGTTTCCTGGGCAAAGACTTCCCAGCAAGCTACCCTGAAACAACCTAGGATTGCCAGAAGGCCAGGTAGAGAGGGAGCTTGAGTTAGCTTTCCTGTGAAACCCAGAGTTATGTGGAAGGAGGTGCCTGCATTCCCTTGGGCAACAGAAGAGTAGCAGAGACTGTATAGGGAGCTTGCTAGGCTCAATCACCAAAGACAGAGCAAAAACAACTCTGTGGTCAAGGGCTATAGGAAGAGCCATCTAAACCAGGGGATGAACAGCCAAACCTCAGGGGCTCTGCTATGTCAGATGTTGAGTCATCAGGTGAGGGCTGTGGGTGAGAAATCCATAGGATGGTGTCCACATGAGAAATCAGCAGAGCCTCCAGCCTGAGCAGCCTCAGGAGAACCAAAGGACAGTGTGTGGCCCCTCTATACTCTCCAGGATCCTTCGCCCAACTCCTCCCACAAGGACACGGCAAACCATCCACCCCCTGACTCCCATGCTATTTCAAGGAAGAAAAAAAGGAAAAAAATCAAAAGGAGACCACTGTACTCGGAGCAAACTAAGCTACCTAAGAAATACTGTCTCTTTTACATTTTCATATAGGTGTGAATTTACCAGATTGGACTAAATGTAATTTTCTCTCCTTTTATCCAGATACCAGGACTTTTGAAGGAGACTAGATCAGCTTCAGCAAAATAAAGAGGATTTTCTTTGTACTGAGTGCAGGGTGCAAATTTCCAACATTTCTCAATGATTAACAGATAATCCCTGAGGTCTTGGTGGTCTCTTATCCTCACTTGTTCCTCTCTTCCTGGGGAACTTCCTCTGACTCTTCCCCAAATATCCAGGGCTAGTCTTCCATTCACCTCTCCTGCACAATTGTTGCTTTCAGAAAACCCACTCCTGAGCACTGCAATCTTTCTCTCTCACTCACTGGCAGTCAGCTGCAGTATTGACCAGACCAGATGGGTCCTGGAACAGGGACCTGGAGGCAGCTTGCTGTGTTAGTTGTAGGGTAGGGGTATCTCAGGGGAGACTCTGCCGCAACTGGATCAAGAGAACTCTTAGGGGCTCAGGGTAGTGGCTATTTCCCAACCAGAAAAGGAGAATATCAGTATTTTAACAATCAACACAGCTAGACTGGTCAAACAGTCAATTCTAAAAGAAATCAACCCTGAATATTCATTGGAAGGACTGATACTAAAGCTGAAGCTCCAATATTTTGGCCACATGATGCAAAGAGTCAGCTCATTAGAAAAGACCCTGATGATGGGAAAGATTGAAGGCAAAAGGAGAAAGGGGCAGCAGAGGATGAGATGGTTAGACAGCATCACCAACCCAGTGGAAATGAATCTGAGCAAACTTCGGCAGATAGCAGACTTCCCCGGTAGCTCAGCTGGTAAAGAATCTGCCTGCAATGCAGGAGACCCTGGTTTGATTCCTGGGTCAGGATGATCCCCTGGAGAAGAGATAGGCTGCCAACTCCAGTATTCTTGGGCTTCCCTGGTGGCTTAGATGGTAAAGAAACTCCCTGCAATAGTGAGACCTGGGTTTGATCCCTGGGTTAGGAAGATTCCCCTGGAGAAGGGAATGGCTCCCCACTCCAGTAGAATTGCCTGGAGAATCCCATGGATAGAGGAGCCTGGTATGCTGCAGCCCACGGAGTCACAAAAAGTCAAACACAACTTAGCGACTGAGCATCAGTAACAACAAGAAGACTGATGTGTATTGAGGGGGTACCAGAAGCTCCCACTTCCAGTCAGAGCCCCAGACTCTCCAGAGACTACTGTTTCTCCTACTTCCCGCCTTGTACCTGTCAGGGCTCCAAGCCTTCCTTCCTTCACATAGTCTTGGTCTACCCTCATGGCAGGACTTGGTACAGAGAAATAAGAGGAATATGACAACAAGTGAGAATCCAGGTACCTCGTCCAGGGATCGGGGGAAAATGCGTCATTCCTGAACCCCGCGGGTACTCTAAACACATTTCCAGAAAAGAAAAGAATTATAAATGATAGCTCCATATTGAAATGAGCACAGCTTATGCCTGGTGTGGGAACCTAATTACCCTCCAGGATGTTGCATATATGGAAACAAAGCATTTTAAGTTCCCACTGAGCAAAATATAAACAAGCCTTTCAGACACAAACCCTCTAAGACTACTAGAATGATGAAAATCTATATGCATTTATTATTTGTTAACAGAAACTTCAAAACATACATATAATCAGAAACTTCAAAACATGCATATAATGCAAGAAATAAGACATGAAGGCAAAAGGAAAATAATATTAGGAAAAACAAGTCATAGATAATTTCTACTTTAAAAATGCAAACTTAAAAGCAGGCCACAAATTTGACTCTGAGCTTTCTAGAAGCTAATGTGAAAAAATAAATCACTAGTTACACAATTCTTGAGATTCTATCTTGGCCAGATTTCTTAGGGAAAAGCCTATTTATTCCTATTTCTATAGGCTGAAAAAAAATGTCTCCTGTGGAACTCAACAGAGGACTTCATGGAATGTAGTTATCTAACACACTAACTAACAGTCAATGGGAAAATACTTTGTCTATATTGTTACCTCACATCAGAAAAACTCTATGAGGCTCTTCTGAGATAGGGAAACTGAAGCTCATAGAAGTTTATAACTTGGGGAGATTGTATAGCTCAGATACAGTGGGCCTAGGTCTAGACTAGATCTTTTAGTCATCTCAAGTCCCAGCTGTTGAACACTGTTTCATGAACAATCACCATAAAATGAAATCAATACATCCCATATTAAATTTGTCATAATTACCTCAATATCCAATGCTAAAAATGTGTGTCAACAAAGCAGCCAATTATCTTCACACTAGAAGCCTAAAGCATTACGTATAACACAACTTTAATTTTTTCATACTGAATTCTTATTTTGTACTGTCCACTGGTAAAATTGTAAGGAATGGTAAAATAAGGATATTCTTTTTCAAGACTTCAGTTGTTTCTTTAATAAAAGAGCAGATCTATTTCAAAATCCCATATTTTCTCTTTCTATAGATTACAGCTCTCACACAGATGATGAAAGATTTTTTCACTGTCTATGAAAATTAAAGTACAGTTGCCAGTTCTAGAAGCTTCTTTAAGAGGCTGCCATCTTTTGTTTAATTATGCAGGTCTGTGGAAAGTAATTTATTTTCCTTACTTGTAGAAGAAACTTTTCCACTCAAAACCTGTTGATGATATAAAGCAGTTCTGCTGCCATCAAAGAAAAGCTTATTATTTATTCACACAGTATTTTACTTTTGTGTCAAATTGAAAAGTAGCATTAACTGAATGCCCACAAAGCATCTTAAAGGCTAAAGAAGGATTAAAGTAAAGGCTAAACTCTGAGACAGGTTTATGTACACTATTGTGCATTTTCCTGGGGCTTAACGTCTTTTCTCCTGTCTGTAGAGGATATAGAGGGCAGCGTTTCTCTCATGAAATAGGACTAATCAACTTAGTTGAGTTTGTATTTAAAGGAAGGTGAATTAATTGAGCAGCCTGACACCCTTGTCAGATGTGTTTTTCAGCCTGCAGTCAGAGAAGCTTCTGCAACTGAAAGACAGACAGTCTCTCGAAGTTTCTTCCATGAGCAATGTCTAAACCAAGACATCTTCTCGGTGGATGTAAGTACACAGGTCGACACACTGATTAGTCCAAACTGAGGCTAGTTACTTTCAGAAAAAATGTTTGTCTGTGAAAATAAATGATCAACTTTATCTTAAAAGGAATACCAGTTCTATGTTAGTCTAATGAAAAATGAAAACATAAGGAAATATTCTTGTGGTTTTTTTTTTATAAAAACCATCAACAACATTCTTCCTCGAATCACTGGGTGTACTGTAAAACACAATACGCTTGGGAAAAATAATTTTTTATAAAGAAGTACTTAGATTTATCTATAAATTTTATTGGTTTCATTATTAACAGTATGTTTAGCTAAAAAATTCTTATTTGGCTCAAGTTACTAAAGAGTAAAGTTGCTATACTGCTCCTGCCAAATAGATATTGCTTTGATTTAGTTTGTTTTTAAGTAAAAGTAAAAGGAAGATTATTTGAAATAAAGTCACTTCAAAGTTGCATGTAAATTTATTAAGTGTTTTATCATCTTTAAGTAGATTAAGTACCTGCTTCTGTGTGTTACTGCTATATGTTTACTCCCCATTCTTACTTTAATGACCTTCCATTACTGCAGATAACTATATACAAAACACTGTCATGATGTATGGATCATGAAATGACAGAGTTGAAAATCTGGGGGAAAAAATCATTGAGGAGCAATCAGTGATAATCATAAAAAAAAATCTTATGTTAATATTTCTTAACTCTTTTAAAAGATCTAACTAAAATATCTAAAATTCAGTTCAATCATATGAGAACTGCTAGAATTTCACTTTATGTAAAAATTTACATATAGTGGGGTTTGCTTCACAATCTTTTGAAGAAAACAAACATGATGTATATATACTACAGAAAGTGAAGTCACTCAGTCGTGTCCAACTCTTTGCAACCCCATGGATGGTAGCCTACCAGGCACCACCGTCCATGGGATTTTCCAGGCAAGAATATTGCAGCGGGCTGCCATTTCCGTCTCCAGGGGATCTTCCCAACCCAGGGATAGAACCCAGGTCTCCTGCATTGCAGACAGATGCTTTACCGTCTGAGCCACCATCCCTCTTCCCCATATAAACTATAGTAGCACTTAAATCATGTGGATTTCAAGAAAAGACATCACATAATTTATACATGCTTAATGATAACAAAAATTTGCCTCTTTTCATTATAACACGTAAAATAGCCCTAAAACTTTTCAGTTCTTGGCCAACTGGGGAGAGGATGTGTCAGTTCAAGAAGTCATGGATGGATCTGATGACAATGAGCTTCCATAGTGAAAAGAAATAGGAGGTGAGGATAGCACGCCCAAGCCATCTGTCTTCCAACGACTCTCTAGGGAAGTGCTGTGATGACGTGATGCATTTAGAAGAGTGCTCAAGTCTATGCCCTCAGGAGAAGTGAAACATACGTCAGGGCCACTGCCAGCTGCCTCAGTATGAACTGTTTTGTTGTCAGCGCTACTTGCCACTATAGTGTTGACACACTTTCATTTACCCCGTGCCTGTATAACAGAGAAAGTGCTTCCGGTTTTTTAAAACCAAAATTAAGCCTATTGCCTTCTAAAGGAAGATGTTAGCAGTATAAATCAAACCAGTGGAAGAGAAGTTAAAATTCTCTCCTATCCTCAGCAAAGATGAGGAGGGGAGGAAGATATGAAGAGACCAGAGTCAAAAGTTCATGACAGAAGGCTCAGAGCTGACCAAGAAGCCAGATTTGCATTGTCAGAATTGCCCAAAGGAATGTTTCACAATGGAGAAATCTAAGGTTCAGTTTTAAGTTGTTTTTGACACATCCTCTCCCCAGTTGGCCAAGACCTCGGTAAAGTCAGCAACACACACGTTACCTCGCATGAGTGTTTTTGTGTGGGTACTAAGGGAAGGGGACTGCATTCTGAATCAGTGCAGAGCAGATGGGAGAGAAAAGCTAAGGGAGTAGACAGGGAACCCCACAGGGGCATAAACTCAGAATCCGAGTACCCACCAACATGAAATCTCCAGGACTGGGCAGAGCTTTGGGGAAGAGGTGGGGTGGGGGCTGAAGGTGACATCATCAGCTGCTCAGATTTTATGGAGCAATGTCATTCATCTTGTTATCAATGAGCATGCTGCATGCTTGGGTTGAAGATATTTTAAATGTATTTCTTCTACTTCAGATAAGTGCTTGGATAATTTCAGAATTCCCATGTAATCTTCTCAGGAAATATGTGTATCTACATTTAGAAACAGTCAAATATTTTATGCCAATTATCCATCTAGTTTTAGCTTAAACTTTATTTCGATTAACAAATGTATTTTAAATAGCAATACAATTATTTTTATTTTATACAATTAAACAAGAATTAAATAATTATTTAAAAAAATTTTCCTATCTGTTATAAAAACAGACTCTTCATTTCTATTTCTAACTATACTTCTAACTATATCAATGAATACAGTTATATATATAAATGATATATATAAATATATCAATGCAAAGTTGCTATGATCTCTCTTCTCACAGCTAGGTTTTCTGCTAAAAGTATTTGATCATAAAGTGCTTTGGGGCAGCTCTCTTGGTCTTCTTAATTAAAAAAAAAGACCTCCTGTTTATTACTATAAAATACTGAAAATATGCTTAAGGACATGTGAATTACACTTTAACATTAACATGCTTTTAAGAACTCACAGTAATATAGGACACCTAGAAGAGTAAATTTATGAAGCTACCAAGGATTGTTTTTTAACTTGAACAAAAGACCTCTAAGAGTATCTCCCTCTAGCTTTAATTTATATTTATTTTTCTCAGAATTGTAGAAATATTTAATTCTACTGACCACCTTTCAAATGTAAAAACTTACCTACTATAGCAGATATTTAAAATTTATCTTAATGAGTATAACTCCAGGATTCATGCATCACACATGCAACAAGTATTCTATATATAATTGCTCAAATTTTCAGTTTCAGTTCAGTCACTCAGTCATGTCTGACTCTTTGCAACACCATGGACTGCAGCACGCCAGGCCTCCCTGTCCACCAACTCCCAGAGTTTACTCAAACTCATGTCCATTGAGTCGGTGATGCCATCCAACCATCTCATCTTCTGCTGTCCCCTTCTCCTCCCACCTTCAATCTTTCCTAGCATCAGGGTTTTTTCCAAATGAGTCAGCTCTTTGCATCAGGTGGCCAAAATATTGGAGTTTCAGCTTCAGCATCAGTCCTTCCAATGATTATTCAGTACGGATTTCCTTTAGGATGGACTGGTTGGATCTCCTTGCTTGTTCAAATTTAGGGTTGACCAAACTTAAATTGTACTGACTTTAACAAATGGTCAGAGTAAAGCCATGTAAAGAAATGTAATGAAACTGGCACCTGGTTGCTGTGCACAGGCAAGCATTGTCGGTAGTAGGAGTACTCAAGTCAATATCTGCTGATTCGGCAAGGGCTTTAGTTCATGGAGTTCATGTCTTACTATTATTGCCCTAATCAGTTGAGACAGAATTAGCACTGGCTAAATCGTCTGTGTGCTGCCTGGAGGGGTTTGTTGAGGGTAAGAGTCTGAAGACAGGGATTAAGGAGTCTTCATCCTCCTAAAGTGCTGGGCATCCAGGATTAGAGCTCTAGGTCAAAGAAATCCAGCCCGAATGCAAACCTAAGCATCAGTGCATTCTCACATTGGGGATTATCAGACACGCTCTGCATTCAGAACAGATATCCCAGTCTATACTTTGACTCAAGAGCATTTCATCTGCCACAGCAAAGTGACCTTGGTTCATAACTGTCTACCTGTAGAAGAAGGTACCCTGAAAATGTGAAAGTTAATGTTTAAAGACTCGGGGGTAGATCCATGACTGAGGAACTCCAAAATGGTGAGTTTGTAGAAACATACATTTGGAGTTTCAAATAATTATCTACCTGGCTGGTAAAATGAAAGATATGGTCAACCCCAGAATATTTCCTTAGAGGTGTCCAACTCCATTCGCTTTAAAATATAATTTGGTTTAGAGTAGTGAAACTGTTCTATATGAAACTATAATGGTGGATTCTTATTATTGTTGTGTAGTCACTCAATCGTGTTTGACTCTTTGTGACTCCATGGACGGTAGCTTGCCAGGCCCCTCTATCCATGGGATTTCCCAGGCAAGAATACTGGAATGGGTTGCTATTTTCTTCTCCAGGAGGTCTTCCCAACCCAGGGATCGAACTTGCATCTCCTGCTTGGCAGGTGGATTCTTTACCACTGAGCCACCAGGGAAGCATGTCATTATACATTTGTCAAAACCCAAAGAACGTGCAACCCAAACAGTGAGCCAACCCTAAGCTAACCTATGGACTTTTGGTAATAACAATGTGTCGATGTAGGTTCATCACTGTAATGAATGTAAGACTCTGGTGCAGGATATTGATAGTCGGGATGCTATGCATGTGTAGCGGAGAGGTACATATGAATTCTTTCTACTGTCCACTGAGTTTTGCTGTGAACCCAAAACTGCTCTAAAAAATAATGTCTATGTAAAAATAAATAGACATATAATTATAAATATATACATATATGAAATTTGGAACATTCAAAAGATAACAGGTACAACATTTAAAGGTCCCGTCATCCATTCAGGATGCTATAACAGAATAGTATAGTCTGGGTGGCTTATAAACACAGAAATTACTTTTTCTCAGTTCTGGAGGCCAGGAAGTCTAAGATCAAGGCACTAACAGATTCAGTGTCTGGTGTGGGCCTGCTGATGGTCTTTTTCTCACTGTGTACCATGTGGAGGAAAGGTTGGGGGAACTCTCTGAAGTCTCTTTTCTAAGGATACTAATTTCATACACGAGGGCTTCACTCTCATGACCAAATCACCTCCCAAAGACCTCACCTCAAAATACCATTGTTTTGGGGGGTTAGGTGTCAATCTATGAATTTTGAGGGGAGACATAAGGTCTATAGCACTGGGCAATGGTTTTTTTTTTAATTGGGGCATCAAGAGATGTTATAGTTACATATAAATGAGCACTTACTCACAAGTGTAAAGATGAACAGAAAGTAGGGAAGCCAAGCAGAGCCCAGACAGTCGAACGCAGGTGTAGTAGATGCTAATGACTCCTTGTCCTCCCCAGGGACTTTCCTGACATAGAGACATTTCCCAGACTTTGGAATAGTTCACATCTTAAGTAAAAATTTGGTAGGCCAATTAAAAATAATAAATTACCATATCAGAAGGGTTACAAAATTTTATAAATTATATTCAATCCCCCTGGTATTGCACAAAAGGAAAGAAAGCAGACCCAAGCATTGTGGAATCCGGAACAGGTATGGTACCAAGGAGGGCTTTGGATGAGACTTATCTCTGATGCCTCCCTTCTTCAGCTACATGGGCCTGATACCCTTGAGTTCCTCACTTGTTTCACAGAACACATGAATAACTGAAAAAAATCATGCTGTGTGGTTGCAGACCATGGACCCTGCAGAGCCTTGTAGGAATATGCCTCTGCCTGGCGAATCCGGAGGTCCAGAAGAAAGGCATTTGTGTCGATTATCCGGTGGAATGACATTAGAAGGTAATCACCTGGCCTCACAGAACCACGCATCATTGCTGCCTTACCCCGTTAACCTTTCTGAGTTCACCTGTAACCACAGAGGCCATATCCCATCTCAAGCCCCTGCCTCTCTCTGCTTCAGACTGAAGGCTTTCACCCACACTGTAGGAGCTAGTTGGATCTAGCTTAGACATAACCTGGGTGCAAGGGAGAATTGTGCCCTCTAGCAGGGGCTGACAGAAATCAAAGGGTAAATGGCCAACTCTACATCTTTCACTGGGACAGTTATGAGGGGTGAACACAATTTTTTTTCCTTAGAGTATTCCCAGCAGGGTTGCCCACAGTGGTAACTCACACTTTAACTCACCTCTTGTGGGCTTTCTTCCCTCCCTGGTCTCACTTACCCACTCCCTCATATAGGCTTCCTGGGATTCCCCTCCCAAATGAATTGCGTGTATGTGTGTGTGTGTGTGTGTGTGCTCAGTCGTGTCTGACTCTTTGCAACCCCATGGACTGTAGCCCGCCAGGTTCCTATGTCCATGGGATTATTTAGGCAATAATACTGGAGTGGGTTGCCATGCCCTCCTCCAGGGATCTTCTGGACGGAGGAATCGAACACTCTTGCATCTCCTGCATTGGCAGGCAGATTCTTTACCACTGCACACCTTACCTGCATTCAAGTCCTTGGCCCAGCCTGCTTTGGAGGAATCCCAAAGTGAGATGATCTCATCAACTTTTGGTTAACGAATCTCCATGGCACTTCCCTGTGGTAACACGTGTAAGGTAGCAGGGTGGTCAGCCTCTAGGCAATGCTTGCTCTGGAGGGATTTTGTACTGCTCCCTTTCTTCGTTCCCCTTCCTCCAAATTTGCCTCAGGCATCTCATAACATGCAAGATGAGCATGGTACATTATAGCGTCAAAGATTCTGTCTCACTCGTAGGTAAGTTCAAACTTCTACCAGAATCTGTCAATTCATGACACAGATCAATGTTCAGTAATGTTTCAAAAGGAAACATCAAGTTGTGTCCTTTGTCATTGTTGTTGTTGTTGTTTTTTCCCATGGTGAAAGAACAGAGTTCTCAAACCTTTATTAAAATTACTTTTCCAAAAACTGGAAGAGCCCACTACACCCCGGCTACTTAGCACAAACTGAGCACCCTGGCCTAGCCTGTTGTTCTTTTGTATAATGAACTATGGGAAAAATGATGGCTGTGCACCAAACCTCAGATATGGAGGAGCCAAGCCACGGAACAGCGTCCTCACCAGAGATGCAAGCCCACAGCTGATACACCTGGCCTGTGTTCTTTCCTGGCATCTCACCCTGGCTGGCAGGCATCTGGCAGATATATGTATCCTGAGTCTGACTGGTCACTACCCTGAGGCCACTATCAGAGAAGAAATTATACTGGCTTCCCAGATATACAATGAAAATAAATCCACATAAAGAACTTTTTAAAAAATTTATGAATGTGAAAGCCAGTGTTAAGTGACCTATGGACTTGAATTTCCAATTTGATCAGTAGGTTTAGATCTAGAAAAGAAGCTGAAGAAGTGATTGCTTATTTGCATGCAAGCGTGCTAGGTCACTTCAGTCATGTCTGACTCTTTGCAACCCCATGGACTGTAGCCTGCCAGGCTCCTCTGTCCTAGGGATCTCCAGGCAAGAACACTGGAGTGGGTTGCCATGCCCTCCTCCAGGGGATTTTCCCAACCCAGGGATCGAACCCACCTCTCTTATGTCTCCTGCATTGGCAGGCAGATTCTTTACCACTAGCACTAGCCCGACCTGGGAAGCCCCAATTGCCTACTTAAATACCATTATATTTTTAGTTTTAGAATCATATGAATGTATTAACTATTTTAAAAATTAAATATATACATGAGAAAGAGAAAAAGAAACATTGCTACTTTGAAGAGTAAGAACATTTTCTTCCTAATTTCCTTTTTTTTTTTTTAAAACTGTTGTCTATCTCAATTTTTTAAAAAGTAACAATTGAGGATGAAGAAGCTAAAGTGACTTGTTTGACTAGCACTCTTTTAATATTTTAAATTATTCAAAGAATGTTAATAATTAACAAGAAAATATAGGACAAAATTTTATCTCTTTTACAATGGTCACATTTTCTGATCACTAGGTTCTAGATAAAGTTGTGAAAGCTTGTGTTTATGTATTATATGTTTGGATATAACTTGTTTTAGTTAGACACAGTCTCGTGAAATCAGCCTCTATTCATTTTCAGTTCAGTTCAGTTCAGTCGCTCAGTCGTGTCCGACTCTTTGCAACCCCATGAATCGCAGCACGCCAGGCCTCCCTGTCCATCACCTACTCCCGGAGTTCACTCAGACTCGCATCCATCGAGTCAGTGATGCCATCCAGCCATCTCATCCTCTGTTGTCCCCTTCTCCTCCTGCCCCCAATCCCTCCCAGCATCAAAGTCTTCTCCAATGAGTCAACTCTTCACATGAGGTGGCCAGCGTACTGGAGTTTCAGCTTTAGCATCATTCCTTCCAAAGAAATCCCAGAGCTGATCTCCTTTAGAATGGACTGGTTGGATCTCCTTGCAGTCCAAGGGACTCTCAAGAGTCTTCTCCAACACCACAGTTCAAAAGCATCAATTCTTTGGCGCTCAGCCTTCTTCACAGTCCAACTCTCACATCCATACATGACTACTGGAAAAACCATAGCCTTGACTAGACGGACCTTAGTCGGCAAAGTAATGTCTCTGCTTTTGAATATGCTATCTAGGTTGGTCATAACTTTTCTTCCAACGAGTAAGCATCTTTTAATTTCAAGGTTGCAATCACCATCTGCAGTGATTTTGGAGCCCCCCAAAATAAAGTCTGACACTGTTTCCCCATCTATTTCCCATGAAGTGATGGGATCACTTTAATTAGATGTATTTTGGGCCTTTAGGAAGATTTTCCTCCTCTTTTCTGTTTTAATCTTTTCAAATTTAACATATGGGAGTATACATGCATTTGTGCATCAAGAAGTATAGAAATCAAAATGAGTTGTAATAAAAGAAAATGGTATTTCTGGAATCTTGCAAAACTGGTTTAATTTTATTATTGGTCATCGTGTGGTGTGGTATTTGTGGACTCTCCAACAAATTCCAAAGGCACACAGAGTTTAACAATTGTATCTGGGTGTTTACAATGGAGGGGTTTTTGTGTAACTGAAAGCTTGGTATAGCTAGTCTTCCCAAGTATTGGGAAAATACAAAAGGTGTTCATCATTTCAAGAATTCATTTTGCAAAAAATGGAAGTATATGTTAACATATCTATCTTTTTTTTTTTAGAACTCCATCAGTGGCGAGAGATATTGATGATAAATCCAATGATGGCCATGAACCCTTTACTGCCAGCATCAGGGCAGCAGAGAATTCCAGTGATTCCCTCACCATTTGAACCTCCAAGTGTGGATAGGTATTCCTCTCCAAAGTGATATTCTGGTCTAAGGAGAAAATGGATGTTACTAAGTTTTCAAACGCTTTAACCTCAGTGTTGTCTTATAGTCTAATGTTATCTCAAGGAACTGTGGTGCAGTAAGTCTGGAGGCCACATCTTCAACAAAGTTCCCATCACTTCCCCTCTGAAGCCTCTTTGACACCCTCTCTCAGTAAATAGCTAATGAGCACCTGCCATTGCACAGGCGCAAACGTGGATGGGAAGTCTGCTAGGGCTGCCATAACAAAATATCACAGGCTGGGTGGCTTAATTTTATGTCTCACAGTTCTAGAGGCTAAAAGTCCTAGATCAAGGTGCTGGCCTGTTTGGTTTCTCCCAAAGCTTCCCTCCTCGGCTTGCAGACTAGACTGCCTTTTCACTGTGTCCCCACATGCCTTTTTTCCTGTGTGCAAGCACTTCTGGTGTCTCTACTCTTTCTTGTAAGGACACCAGTCCTATTGGGTAAGGGCTCTACTCTTATGACTTCATTTAACTCTAATTACCTCCTGAAAGGTCCTATCTCCAAAACAGAGTCACATGGGGTGATTAGGACTTCTAACATGTGGATTTTGGAAGGGGGCACAATTCAGTCCCTAACAGTGTGATATCCTAGGTTTCCTGTGATAGAAGAACTCTTTCTTTGCAATAAAAGTGAAATTATCAGTATTTTGGTTGTACATTCTGGCACCTTCCTACCTTCTTTTCTTTTGAATATATATTCTGGACTCTGGTGAGGAAGTAAAATTCATGATTATACTTGTTCAGGGGGTATGAACAATAGAGTTGGACTTCTAGAGACCACTGAAGTTTGGAGAAGTAAACTGTCCATCCAGGTAGTGACTGATTCCAGATGGCAAAACTCAAGCCAGAGTGTGTTCGCCAAATGAGGAAAGACTGTTATGGTCAAGAACAGTATATAGTCATGAAAAATCAAAGATTGGTATTGATTCGATTCGATCATATTTTCCCTAACATCCCTAAAACTTCCCTGCTTTCTCTGTTATGGTGTCAGGTGGGTCAGTCCTTCCCTCCTAGAGTCCTGCCTCCCCATTTTTCTTCTTAAACCAACAGAGATTGCAGAACTTTCATACCTCATTTGGGGAAGAAATGATAGAATCCCATATGGTAATTTAAAAAAAAATCTCACTGCCTATGCAATGGAAATTTTGTACAAATCCATTTTCATTTTACCTATTTTGTATCTTTTTCCTTAGAGATTTATTGCCTCCTACTGTAGCACCAGCTGACCCAAGACAGTTTTGTATTCCTTCCCAGTTTGGATCTTCTGCTCTATCAAATGCAAACATGCCAAACTTGCTGTCCAATCGTGTCTACTCAGGTATGAGAAACTGATGTCTCTCATCTCTGGAACCACTGTGAACTGGACTGCTGCATTAAGCTTGCCATGAAATTTATTGCTAAATTTTGGAGGTGAAACTGTATGGTGATAATGCTTATAGTTTCTACAATTACTATCTAGGTTTAAATCTTGGTTCCACCACTGTGTAAGTTGCTTAACTCCTCAAACCATCAATTTACTGATGAATAACATGAAAATCTGCAATTAATATCTGTCTTACCTTACAAGAAACTGATAAAGTAATAAGGAGATGAGATCTGAGAGTAAAAGGCCCTGGGGCAGTTTGTATTTGGTCTGACAGGCCAGTAAGAACTTGCCTTCTACTTAGGAGAACAGGGAAAGCTCTTGAGGAGTCTGAGCAAAGGAATGACATGGTCTGACTTACATTTTACCAGGATCACTCTGGCTGCTGTGTCAGGGACAATCTTGATAGGATTCAAGTTCTGGAGTTAAACTGATGGGAGTTGATGGGCTATTAGAATAGTCAAAAGATGATGATGGCTTGGTCCTGGGTGGTTACAGTAGGAATAGTAAGAAATGGTTTGATTCTGGAGGGAGAAACAACAGGATTTGCTCAGAGTTTAGATATGAGATATGAGAAGAGGAGAAGTATTATGGAAGACGTCAAAAATTTTGGCTGAGAAATGGGAGAGGGGAAGTTGCTATATTCACTGAGTTGAGGAAGACTGTGAAAGGAAGAGTTTTGGGGTGGGAGAGATAGCACAGGCATTTCCAATGCCTGCTTGACAATCAACAGGAGATGTCTAGAAGGCAGCTGCAGTCCAGAGAGGACATCTGGAGATAACCTGGAAATATAATTTTGGAAACCATCAGTATATATGAGACTCGATGAGATCATTTATAAAATGAGTTAAAAAGGATGAGTTAGAAGTTAAAAGGATGACCCCTAGGACACACCAACAGGATCTAGAAGATGAAGGGAGATATAGAAGGAGCAACCAGTAGGGTGGGAGAAAACCCAGGTGAGGATAGAGGCCTGGAAGCCAAGGGAAGAAAGTGCTTTTAAGGAAAGAGTAAGCAATTGTGTCAAGCATGCAGCTCAGAGATCAAGTAAGACGAGGACCAAGAATATATGATTAGATGTAGCTTTGCGGAGGTCATTAATTATCTCAATAGGAGCAATTTCAGCATAGTGTCAACAAAAACATGAATGTGGGGCTCCAGAGAGAATAAGAGGTGAGAATTTCCTCACAATTTTGAAGATGAAACTGATGCATCTTATCTTCTCAAAACTGTATTCAATGAGTTTCTGTTTGCCCCAGTTCTCCAATTCCAACAACTTTTGATAGGAATAGTATGAGTAAAAAGCCTGAGACAAAAAGAAATATGATTGGTGCCAGGGCCATTGAAGACGCTGACCTGCCTGGATTTGAGCATATTGCATACCGCAGTGCATGGATCCACTTTGATGAGTCTGAGCAAGGGCCAGATCTGAAACTGGACAGGCCCAACAGCTGAACCTGGATGGTAGCCCACTCTGGCAGCAAAACCCCAGTAAATACATAGCCCAAAGTTATAGGTAACAGCTAAGCAGACCTGTGAAATAGTTGCATTGCTGACCCAGAGAGAGTTTTTTAGTGGTTAAAAATCTGGAAACTGCTAATAGCTGGATACGAACAGGCAGGCTGACAACCTGCCCCAGGTACAGAGATCAGTCTCCCACCCCAAGGCTGATGTGTAAGAGAGTAAGCAAGAGCAAGGCAGGGCCTCAGTCCTATAAAAAATGAGCTACTAAGTTAAGTTGGCTTCCCTGGTGGTTCAGTGGGTAAAGTGTCTGCCTACAATGTGGGAGACCTGGGTTCGATCCCTGGGTCAGGACGATCCCCTGGAGAAGGAAATGGCAACCCACTCCAGTACTCTTGCCTGGAAAATCCCATGGACTGAGAAGCCTGGTAGGCTACAGTCCATGGGATCGCAAAGAGTCAGACACGACTGAGCGACTTTCCTCTCCTAAGTTAGCAAAAGAGAAATTGAGACAGGGATCAATCTCAAAAATTGGGATGTTAGGTAAAGAGTGTATTATTACAACTGGACTAGCACTAAATTTGATGTCAACTATTTAAGAAAGAAAAAGAAACTTGAAATAGATTTGATGAGTCCAGATTTTACAGGATGATAAAATCTAGGTGATGAAACCTGTGCCCTCTGCACTGGTCTTTTTACGCGGACGTTCTCTGCATCCTTGGGGATTAGCCCATGGGTTGGCAGGTTCATGCTTGCCTGCTATCTCAAGGAGCATATCTTGAAACCACTGAACAACAAAAACGTAGAGTTTTAGAGTCAGAAGAAGTTTTAGAGGTTATGTCATCTAGCCTCTGAATATTACAACTGAGAAAGAATCTCATAAAAATAGTGTATGGTGTACTTCAAGATAGGTTATTATTAACAGGAGTTTAATGAGCTCTGCTAGCTTGGTGCAAGGCAAATATAAATCTGTTCTAGCCTTCATGATACTAGCCCTCTTGTTGGGGAGAACAGATTTATACATGAAAACTATCACTGGACAAAACTATGTATAATCAGTGTCATTGGTGTGTCTGTTATTGTTAGAGTGTGGTCTGTAGACCTATGCTGGTCTGAGAAGTGTTTGAACAATAAACGCTTAGACAGAAAGGTTTAGAAACTTTTACAGCCATTTGACAGGGTAATTTTATGTCTATTAATCTGATCATTTCAAATTGTGCTTGTGTTCATTCTTGTTTTCATTTCAATTTTCTAAAACATCATTTATGTATTTTTAAAGAGTCCATGATGGGTTGGAAATTTTAAAAGAAAAAAATAATCCTTCATCATGGATTATTTGAGAAGCACCAGCATAGACTCTAAATGTGTTAGGAATCCAGAGAAAGAAAAAAGAAAAAATCAGTATAAGCATGAAGTTACCAGGCAAGAATAGAGCCTTGAATTCTGATGACACTGACATTATTTCAAGACGTTTTGAAAGGTTGACACAAAGAATGTAATTGCTATTCAACTCCATTGAAATTGTTTTGTAAAAAGTATTTGCCTCAGCTGCACCAAAAAGTCAACATAGAGAACTTTGTATTTTATCCCCTTAAATCACTGTATTTATTGCCAGGGATTTCAGTACATCAGGAATCACTTAGTTACTTTTTTTTAAGGTCAACTAATTCTTCTTGCCGCCCTCCCCCCCACAAAAAAAAAACAAAACAGTCATCAATTTTTACTTCAAAAGCAAGTAGTCAAGAGATCCACAGTTAATTTCATCTTTTTCCTTTTGAAGTATGGTAGGAAAACATTGCCAGTTATGAGACCCATACTTAAAGAAAAAAAATTATCTGGGGGATTTCCTGGCAGTCCAGTGGTTAGGACACAGTGCTTTCATTGCAGGACCCCTGGTTCAGTATCAGGGAAATAAGATCCTGCAAGCCATACAGTACAGCCCCTCCCCCCAAAATTATTTAGCGTTATCATGCCATCACCAAAGTGACTCTAAGATGCTGACAGTCATGAATTGACATCATTTCCAACATTGTGCTCAGTTGGTATTTTTTTGCAGATACTGTTTTAAATCGTTATATTTTCTTTTTATTATCTTCAAGTGGATATTTTTAATTTGTTCATTGGGTGGGATCGTGGTTTTCTTGTTTAAGGTTGGGGCATTTTGCCACCTGAATCCATAAAGGCAATGGCTAGAAGAAATGAAATGATTCAAAGGCAGCATACTGCCAGGTAATGTAACAATCTTGTTTTAATTATTTTCTTATCATTCACTTGTCTGTGTATTCATTTAATATAAATACATATATATATTATTTATATACTTTTTAATATATTCATTCATTTATTATATTGTGGTTTTTGTATATGTTGTTACATTTGTATATATGTCATTGTTGTTTAGTTGCTCAGTTGTGTCTCACTCTTTGTGACCCCATGGGCTATAGCCTGCCAAGCTCCTTGGTCCATGGGATTTTCCAGGCAAGAATACTGGTATGGGTTGCCATTTCCTTCTCCAGGGATTTGTATATGTGTACTCACCGATTATATACATATACACACATATTCTGATTCCTTCAAAAAGTATTTCAGGAATACTACAAAAAGAGACATATACAAACATGTATACAGGTTGGTTAAAGATAAAAGCAAGATTAGAGATTACACAGTGAAGCTAAGTTTCTAGATCATAATAATCAGTCGATGTCTCATAATTAAATGCCTACCTATGATTCTTTTGAAATTCATATTGGCAATTCTGTCTTAAATGACTTCAATTCTGCCCAAAGATAGGAGTCAAGCTTGCCAATCCCACTTCAAACTATGCCATCAGAGCCCAGACAGCCCCCTCATTAGCCTAAAAGCAGCCTTCAGCAATCAGGAGAAGACAGTAATAATGACCAGGGATGGCTGTGGGTGAAAAAAGGCATCAGAGTCAACTTTCTCATCAGTGGACACTAAGGGGTTCAGGTGATGACCAATAAGCAAAGTAAAGTAAGCAAAAATGCCAACAAGCCCTCCACTCCTCCTCCCTTCCCTTATTCTTACCATGTCATTAATTTTAGCAGTTGAGACCCACTGCATTTCTTGAGTCTCACTAAAATTGTCCTGCAACATTTAAAACCTTCTTCCCAGGACTTCAGTTTCTTTGAGGATCAATCTCTGGCAAGAAACTACTCTGTGTTGTGTTCTCCCCATCCCTGCTAAAATTGCCTTATCCAGTAGAGATAATGTTCTAAAGACTGGCCTTGGACTTCCACTGTGAGACTTGGCCAAACCCTTCATCCTCTGATCTTACCCTAAACTCTCTTCCAATGGCTTTCAGGGAGATTCATGTTTATGCCCAACAAACTTCAGATAAATGGCCTAAAGACTTACAGGAAAAGCAGAGATGCTACATTAGGGAAGGCAGAGGGCCATTAAAAGTATTTTTCTAATGGTTTTCTTGGGTTTATAAAATATTTTGTTTTGTTTTTAGGATGGAAATGGAAATGCATGCCATTTACCAGCAAAGGAGAATAGAAAAAGTTAATTCTAAGGGACTAGCAGGCCTAGGGATCCCATTCATTTATGGCTCCAGTATCCCTGTGGGCCCAGCCACCTACCATGGCAGGGGCATGCTCCCAGCCAGTGACCTGCACGTTCACAGAAGCACCCTGAGAAACCTTCAGGGAAACCCCATGATAGTGGCGACTGGTCCACGCTTTACAGAGAACTGGGGGCAGAAATGTCGTCGTCTCAGGAGAGGTACCGGGAGTCAGAAAGCTCTAGACAGTGACCCTGGGAGTTCTAAAAGTCAAGTAGAAGAGAAGCCCCTAGGCCAAACCCATGCAGTTCTCTATGAAGAGAACGAGTATACAAAAGACCCAGAAATGGAGGCTCTGGACAATCACACGTTGGGTGAAACCAGTGAAAAGCCAGCTACAGCTCTTGCTGACACCTGTGGAAAGCTGGAGCCCAGCCACAGAAAGCCTTGGGGAGCTCAGGGAACTCCCCTGGAAGAAAAGGCTTGGGACGACGGGAAGGAGAAGCCCTCAGAGCATGGTTTGGCAGCCTGTGGAGAAAAGAACGGGGTGTACCCCCCAGCTCGTCAATCATCTCAGCCAGGTAGGTGTCCAGGGGCCAGTCCTCAGGAACCACACGTTGTCAGGTCCCTGAAATTATTACACAGTGATCTGTAACCATTGTGTTTCTTTTTATCCATCCTACTTAGAATTACCGCCTCTTGAAAAACTTATTACATTAGTTCCAATCAGCCATAACAGTGAAATGTACCTGTTTTTATATATTATTATATAGAGAATTTTCAGTGAAGTCTAGAAAGGTATAAATATGGGGAAAGATGGGAAAACCTACCAGAATTTTTAATTAAAATTTTAGTCTAATTTAGTCTCTTCAGCACAAAATAGAGGGGCTTCTTTCTTAGAAGTATGATTCAATCTCCCCTGTATTTAAGTGTAGTAATAGAAAAAATAGACAAACAGACTCTCTTTCAACGTTCATTATTGTTATGATACAGTTCAATCTAAAAGTATTAACACACTATCCCCTGCCAAACACACTAAATAGTTTTCTAGAACTTTTTTAGTTTAAAAATAATATAAAACTGGAATTTCTTTAGATAACAATATTTTAAAACACAGGGATTGGGGCATGTGTAATCTAGCCACCACGCCAGCTTGTTTCCCTGACAAAGTATTAATCTGCCATTTTGATGAAGATGGAGCTAAATTCTTGTATGGCTTAGAGAGCATCATAAATCATGTAACATCATAGAACATGGTGTTAATCTGGAGAATGAAATCCACAGGGTATTTCTATTGAAATCTGAGAGAAGCTGGAACTTTGTTTTTATTTATGATAAGGCAGTCATTAAAGATCCTTTAGAGGAAGAAAAGAAAGGAGACAGCTAAGCTTTTTTAGAAATCATCTCTCAGTAACTCAATAGCTTTTAAGGGGGTTACATAGATCTACATCAAGGAGCCGCTCTGTGGTAATAGAATATGCGACAATTAATGTAACTATATATACAGCTGTACTGTTAGCTTCACCTTTTCCCACAAAATAATTTCCTTTCCATTTTAAAGGAACACACGTCCTGCTTACAATCAAGGAAAATCTATCTTTGAATGAAGATATTCAGAAATGGACCGTGAATGATGTGTACAACTTCATTAGTGGCCTTCCAGGTTGTTCAGACTATGCTCAGGTGATGTAACATTTAAATACTTTTTTTAAAGCAAAGTGACTTAAAAAAAAAATAAGACATTTTGAAATATACTTTCTTCATAACGAGCTCTAACTTGGTTTTGACCCCAAAGAGCATTCCTAGTGATCTCTTCCTTTTTATGTCATTGGCGCTCCTGGAACAGAAGCCTCCGACTGATGAAGCTTGAGTCATGTACCCACACCCCAGCTTCAGGGAAAGCTGGGAAAGCCAGTGTCTGGCTTTAGTTTCAGTCTCCTCAAGACTCCTGAGATGCGGGGATTCTCCCAAAATTAGGAGGTTCAAAGGTCAAACATCCAAGAAGAATGAGAGAGATCTACTATATTCCCTATTCAACCATTTAGCAAACATTTTGGAGGCATGTACTTCTGTATCACAAGTTTTAGGCTACTCGTCGTAATGACAGAAATATGTACTTTATTCTAAAAAGGACAAGAAGGAAATATATTTGAAAAGTAGGAAATTAACTATTTTAAAATTCCACTTTTGTGCTAGGGCAATATGTTAAAATGTCTACACATATAATTCAATCTGATAGATAAATACTATTTTTTAAATTATAATGAACTGCTAGGATAGTTTGGAGAAGGCAATGGCACCCCACTCCAGTACTCTTGCCTGGAAAATCCCATGGGCAGAGGAGCCTGGTAGGCTGCAGTCTATGGGATCGCGAAGAGTCGGACACAACTGAGCAACTTCACTTTCGCTTTTCACTTTCACGAATTGGAGAAGGAAATGGCAACCCACTCCAGTGTTCTTGCCCGGAGAATTCCAGGGACAGGGGAGCCTGCTGGGTTGCCGTCTATGGAGTCGCACAGAGTCGGACACAACTGAAGTGACTTAGCAGCAGCTAGGATAGTTGGAGACACGACTGAGCAACTTCACTTTCACTTTTCACTCTCATGCATTGGAGAAGGAAATGGCAACCCACTCCAGCGTTCTTGCCTGGAGAATCCCAGGGACGGAAGAGCCTGGTGGGCTGCCATCTCTGGGGTCGCATAGAGTCGGACACGACTGAGGCAACTTAGCAGCAGAAGCAGCAGTATAGTTGGAAAGTAAAACCAGTATCACCTATCAGTGATAAAAATGCAAAAATCAGAGATAAAAATGGTGGATTGGCAAGTTTTTGAGGTTTATGTCAATGTTACATTTTCAAGTATATAGTTTACTTTTTCAAGTGATTTTAATAACACAATTCCAAGCAATAATGTACCAACTAAATCTGACATCATTATCTTTGGTTTATATATTAAAGGGAAAGAAAGCAAGAAAAGGACATTATGATTTAACTACATCATAATCAATTGATGTCAGAGATAATTGTTTTCAGATCTTATTTTGTGATATTTTCCTTCAGTGTAATGCTGTTAATTTTTAAATTTTTCTTTTCTTTTCTTTCCTCTTTCTTTCTCCCTTTGTTCTTTTCATGGGATCAATGGAAAAGTCACAGAGTAGTAATTAAGAGTATGACTTATGAAAGTTCAAGTTCAATTCTTATCTTTTCCACTCTCTGGACATGTGACCTAGGACAAGTTGCCTCTCTCCTTGGTGTCTCATTTTTTTCATCTGTAAATGGGGATAATAGTATAATACTTTCTCCAAGGACCATTGTATTAATGAGTGCCTGGCACCTTGTAAGTACTCAATATATTCTAATTTCATCATTATACCTGAGGCTTCTAGAGAAAGCAGAATCTCAAGTTACTTATGAGGCAAGTTGTATTCTTCAAGTCACTTACTTTATCTTTTGCATACCTGCTACAAATGTTTGTTCTATTTTTTCCTACTCAAGGAGTATAACCTTATTATTTTATTACTAGTCATTAACTGTAAGTAAGTCACTTTTTAACTTTATCTGTGCCACTTATCAAGTGCCACATCAACCACTGGTACAATGGAGTTACAAAATTCTGATAGCCGGAAACATGAAATCCCATGTATAACGAATGTTACATTGCTGACTTCTGACGGACTGAATCTGTTTGAACTCGCTATTTTTAATCAGTAAGTAATTCACAGTCAAAAAATGAAGTTTATAATAACTACTCTAGTAATAAATAATATCACATGCATTTCATACTTTATAATCCCAAATGTTCCCTTGTGGGTACCAAGAAGCCACATAAACTCGAAGACCCCAAACTTTACTGACTCATTATCTCTTACCAACAGGATGTGAGTGCTTCCTTCCCCACCCCTAGGAGTGGCACAATTATTTCTAGGTGTTTCTCAAATGTGTTTAGGATCAAGTCCTGCTCTTGTTTCCTCACTGAAGTTGGTTCCCCTCCCAGCAATTGCTGGTGTTATCAACAGCTCTCACTTGCATTTTCCTCTCCTCCCTTCACTGCTCATCTAAGGCAGGGCACAGAGGCACTGTGTCTGTAAATGTGAGAGTTTGAAACTGGCCTGAAATGGTTTTTACCCATATCCCTTCACCAGACTATTTGTTCATTCGTTGATTTGTCCAGCAAGGAGGACTGCACATCTGTTTTGTACCAGGCACTGCATTACAGATACATCAGTGAGTAAAATATGGGCCTGCTGTCAAATAAGAACTATTCCATGTTGAAATTGAGTTCCATATTGAGAGAATTGGGTGGTTTAGACAGTAAAGAATCTGCATGCAATGCAGGAGATCCAGGTTCAATCCCTGGGTCAGGAAGATTCCCCTGGAGAAGTAAATGACAACCCACTCCCATATTCTTGCCTGGGAAATCCCACGGACAGAGGAGCCTGGTGGACTACAGTCCATGGGGTCACAAAGAGTCAGACACAACTGAGTCACTAACACTTTCATACTTTTCACTCTCATAGAATTGCAATGTACCCCAAGGGTTGTTAAAGAACACAAACAACACGCCATTGGAGCACAGAAAAGAGAGTAACTGAAAATAAGAAATGTTACAATTTTTGTGTCATCCTCAAGCAGTCCTAATGTTTCCTCCAAAGCTGAAAATCTATACGTAAAACAAGATTTTTTTTTTAAAAAAGACATTTAAACAAAGTTGACATCTTTTATGTTTAATAAGGTATTTAAAGATCATGCAATTGATGGAGAAACTTTGCCATTACTCACAGAGGAGCATCTTCGAAGTGCTATGGGATTAAAGTTGGGACCAGCACTGAAGATTCAATCACAGGTAGGGTGATTTTTCATAACTAAACATGCATTCATGTTATGAAGCTTAAGAGAAATATGTTACTTGCTTTGGCTATAATATTAACAATACCTGTCTAACTTCTTTACTAAACTTTTGCCCTCTATGGGTGTGGACATAATAGAAAAAGGGAACCTGAAAATATCGGACGGGGCGTGGTACATGTCCCTATGTTCAGTTGGGAAGGCACCAAGCAATGGTGTATTGGGCAGTGTTTAACAACCTGCTCTCTTTAAAAAGGAACCCTGATTCACAGTGTTTCTCAATTTCTGTAGTGTAAAATACTCCCAGCATGGCTGACAAACTCCAAATGCAACTGAATACAGGATTGGGAAGAGATGCACAACAGCACCCTATTTTAGACTCCCTTCACCATGTGGATAGCACAGGTGTACACAGCCTACTCCTTGGAAGGAAAGTTATGACCAATCTAGATAGCATATTCAAAAGCAGAGACATTACTTTGCCGACTAAGGTCCGTCTAGTCAAGGCTATGGTTTTTCCTGTGGTTATGTATGGATGTGAGAGTTGGACTGTGAAGAAGGCTGAGCACCAAAGAATTGATGCTTTTGAACTGTGGGGGAAATGGCAACCCACTGCAGTAATATTGCCTGCGAAATGTCATGGTTAGAGGATCCTGGCAGACTACATTATAGTCCATGGGGTCGCACCCAAAGACTCAGACTTGATTTAGCAACTAAAGAACAACAAAATATTAAATGCTCCAAACTTATCACTTAATTATTTTATCTACTTATTTTACTATAATTGTTTATTATCATCACTGCTTTTGAGGCTGTTTCAGTTCAGTTCAGTCACTCAGTCGTGTCCGACTCTTTGCGACCCCATGAATTGCAGCACGCCAGGCCTCCCTGTCCATCACCAACTCCCGGAGTTCACTCAGACTCGCATCCATCGAGTCAGTGATGCCATCCAGCCATCTCATCCTCTGTCATCCCCTTCTCCTCCTGCCCCCAATCCCTCCCAGCATCAGAATCTCTTCCAATGAGTCAACTCTTCGTATGAGGTGGCCAAAGTACTGGAGTTTCAGCTTTAGCATCATTCCTTCCAAAGAAATCCCAGAGCTGATCTCCTTTAGAATGGACTGGTTGGATCTCCTTGCAGTCCAAGGGACTCTCAAGAGTCTTCTCCAGCTGAACCACCTGGGAAGTCTATTTAATATTAATACTTTAGCTTTCTATATAATATATCTAATTGTAACTTTATATAATTTAGTTTTTAATAATGGCATTTTTAGGGTTTCCCTGGTGGCTCAGTGGTAAAGAATTCACCTGCCAATGCAGGACACATGGGTTCAATCCCTGATCCTGGAAGATCCTACATGCTCTGAAGCAACTAGGCTACAACTATTGAGCTTGTGCTCTACAGCCCAGGAACCACAACTTCTGAGCCCTTACGCTGCAACTATTGAAGCCTGTGGGCCTAGAGCCCATGCTCCACAGTAAGAGAACCCATCGCAATGAGAAGCCTGTGCACCGCACCTAGACAGCAGCCACAAACACCCAGAGCAGCCAATAAATGTGTAATAATGGTATTTTTAACAATTAGCTGGCAAACTTTTTAAAGTTTAACAGTTGGTCGCAAGAGCTGAAATAAGCCATAGCACCCCTTCTCATCACTGCCTCCACTGCTTCATTCTGGTCTAAGGAACCACTGTCTCTCATTGGATCACTGCATCAGCCTTCTGACTCTTCTTCCTGCTCTGCCCTGCCCACCCAGAGCCTATTCACACAACAGTAAAGAATGATTCTTCTAATACATGACAGATCACGTCACTCTTCTGCTCAAATTCTGCAGTAGCTTCCCATCTCTTTCAAAGTCATATATTATTTGTGCTCCTCCCCACCCGTCACCACCCTTGCCTTCCTGACTTCATCTTGACATCTCTCTCCATCAGTTACTGTTTTTGCCATTCACCTCTGGATGCTGTTTGAACATCTAGGCAGGCTCCACCTTAGCACATCTCTCTCTGGCTGTGGTGCTTTCCCCACCCCCCAGACATCCTCATGCTTTGCTCCCTTCATCTTTGCTCCACTTTCCCATCTCAGTGAGGTTTGTGTGGTTCATGCTACTTAAAATTGCACACAGCCCAGCCCCATACATCCTCCTGCAATCCCTTTTTCTGCTCTTCTCTTTTCCCCCATAGCACCTATCACCTTCAATCACACAATATAGTTTACTCATTTATTACCTTTATATTTATTTTTGATTTCTCTCTGACCCCACTAGAATGTAAGCTCAATTAGAGCAGAGATCTTTATCTGTTTTGTTGACTGAATAATCTCAGAATGTGCAAAACCCATAATAGGTTAATAATTATTTGTTAAAAGAACGAGTTTCCTAAAACTGAAACCAAGAAGCCTCAACTAATTCTTTCAGAATTTATATAGCACTCTACCTATTTACAACACATATTCAGACCAGGTACTGAGTTTCTAAAATGTCCTTCAAAAATCATTTTTATTTATCTAAATTTTTTAGGGTAAAGAAGTTCTTTACTTCTAATGGAAATGCTTCAAGGTTTCCATTGGTGGTGTTTTTTCAACTTCTTATTCTGGAATAACTTTAGGTACAGAAAAGTTGCGAATAGAGTGCAGAGAGTTCACCTAGTTTTTCCCAGTGTTAACATCTTACATAACATGGCACATTTGTCAAAGATAAGAAATTAACATTGGTACAATATGATATTCACTTTTAAGTGATTTGTTTTTCTTTAGTTAGGATACTATATCTCTTGGAATACTTACAAAAATACTGCACAGTTCTTTTTCCTCAAATCAGATTTTCTTTGCTTTGATATATCACTTTGGTTGGGTTTTTATTTTGGGTTTTTTTTTTTTGTCTTCATAGTGTGGCCAACCCCAAGTCATTCTTAATCTTCTCCTCACTTGCTGTTAACATTACCCCTCTATATCATTTTCATGAGGCTGTAGTCATTTCTTCTGTTCTTGATATATGTAAATGCCTCCATGCAGGCCAACTGAGCTATTACATCCCAGGCTCCATCTGCCAGCATAACAAGGAAGGGCTACCACAGAAGCTGCGGGGAAAGGGGAAAGGGAGGGGGAGATCCCACTGATGCCAGATGTTTAACCAAATAGAACAGTTACAGAGTCCTTGGGATTGGGATTGCCCAGGGTTCCAACTGAAGCAGGAAAAGTGAAAGGTTATGAGCAACATCTGAAAGTCCCAGAAGGTGAGCAAGCAGGAGTGCATCTCAATCTCCAAAATGGGAATCAAGGGCAAAATTCCATTACAGCGAGAACTGCTAAGAAGGAGGAAACCCACACTTTAGAACAGAAACCTAGGAGATCGACCTGGACTGAGCACACAAGGAGAGGGGTAGGAGAAGAAAACACTGGAATTTGAGAACTCAGATATTATTAGAATGGAGGGAGCTTGGTGTTTGAGCTACAACAGTGTGAACAATATAGAAATCTCCTGGGTCCCCCTCAGGGTCAGGTTTGTGCACGAGCACACTGGTTAGTACTGGGCACCAAGTCCCAAGGGCTTCCCTGGTGACTCAGTGATAAACTACCTGCCTGCAAATGCAGGAGACTTAGGTTTGATCCCTGGGTCAGGAAGATCCCCTAGAAAAGGAAATGGCAGCCCACTCCAATATTCTTGCCTAAAGAATCCCATGGACAGAAGAGTCTGTCTGGCTTCAGTCCATGGGGTCTCAAAAAGGTCAGACACAACTGAGCAACTGAGCACCTAAGTCCCAGAGCCACCTTATTTATGTCTCAAAACAAAGCCCACTGAAGGCCAGCTGTGTGCTGAGGTTCTAAACAGTTTCAGCCCCAGCCAGAGGAGGATGGTCTGAGTGCTGGTGATGGTGGAGTCTGGTGTCTGTGGGAACTCTTGTGGGACCCCTGGAAAAGGGAAAGCTGGGGGAATGCTGAGTGAAATAATCATGTGTGCTCATGAACCGCAGCAGGACCAAGAACAGGAATTGGTAAGTTCCTACCATCTCTATACCCAGTTTTACATCGCAAACACTATAATTCTGGAAGAAAAAGCCTGCCACATCCTAGAATCATGTCCTCCACAATTGTGTAGATTCCCTATGCCTGGAATTACCTCAGCCTCTCTGCCACCTGTGTCTTTGAAGAATATGCTGAGTTATTGAATGGATTCAGAGATTTAATTACTATATTTTGTCTTCAAAGGTATCTCAGCATGTGGAAAGTATGTTCTACAAGAAAAGTCTTTCACTTCCTACCCACACGAAACAAGCATTCAATCAACCAACAGATACAAACCCTCTTTTGGATTTTAACTCCTGGAGTGATACATTGGATGTTCCTTGTTCCCAGGATATGATCGTTCCTAAAGGAACTGAGCGAGATAATATGAGAAATTAAAACCCTCCTGGAGCAAGAACAGTCTTAATTGTTTCTCAAAAAACTCTAGGATATTCTGAAAGGTGTGTAAGAGTTTCCCAGAACCAGATGGAGGCTCAGAGAGAGAGAAAGCCTGTCCACCCGAGCTGTCTCAGAGGGGTCCTTGCTCAGGCTTCAAGGAGTGACCTCAGCTTCAAAGTGTGTGCATATGTGCATGTTAAGTCACTTTCAACTCTTTCTGACCTTATAGACTGTAGTCTACCAGGCTCCTTGGTCCATGGGGATTCTCCAGGCAGGAATACTGGAGTGAGTTGCCATGCTCTCCTCCAGGGAATCTTCCCGACCCAAGGATTGAACCCACATCTCACGTCTCTTGCATTGGCAGGTGGGTTCTTTACCACTAGCACCACCCACCTGGGAAGGCCTCAGCGCAAAGTAGCTGGTGTGTGTTAGTCGCTCAGTCGTGCCCGACTCTTTGCAACCCCATGGACTGCGGCCCACCAAGCTCCTCTGTCCACGGGATTTTCCAAGCAGGGATACTGGAGTGGGTTGCCATTTCCTTCTCCAGGGGATCTTCCCAATCCAGGGATCGAACCCAGGTCTCTTGCCCTGCAGGCAGATTCTTTACCATCTGAGCCAGAAGGGAAGCCTGACTATGATGAAATCGTTTTTGGTGACCACAAAAATTATGGATGAGAGGCTTATTATACCTGACGTACAACTGTACTTGACATACAAGTTGGAGTTTTCCAGCTGAGAATTAACCCACTAAAAAATGTGTGGCAAAGAACAAAGAAGACAGAAACGTAGATATGAAAGTGCTCAAACTCTAAAGCACCGCTCAATTACCAGCTATTAGTCAACAATCCAGCCCTATTACTTAGAGTGAAGCTTCTGGTCATCATCTTTGTGCTCAGTTAACAAAATCTAACAACCAAAATTTAAAAATTAAAAGGAAATACTAACATCTATCAAGTTACCTCATAGCAGGCGTCAGAATCTAGACACGTGTAAACGTTCTGTAGCATAGTTAATGTCCTGCAGCAACACTCTCCAGTGAGACTCCCTGACAGGAAGCTGCTTTCAAAATGGAGAGACTTTAGAAACATCAAGAAAGCTGCAGTTGAGTGTTTCCAGGAGGAAATCTGTGCACGAGCCAGAACTGACTCTGGAAAAAAAAAAAAAAAAGAGCTTCTTTACCGGTTTCCCATCCCCTAACCCAGAGAGAGACAAAGGCAACCCAAAGGAGCCAGAAGAAGCCAGAGAGCAGATGTAGGAGTACAAGACAGAGAAACAGAGGAGCTGAACACAGACTCCCACCCTTCCTCACTGCAGGCATCCAGCCTGAAGGAGGCCAGAGAGCGGACAGGGCAGAAGCTTTAACTTGAAAGTTCAGTCAGTTCAACTGCTATTCAACATTTCCTTCTGATATGAAACCATGTTATGACTAAAAATATCTGGAGGACTGCTTATTATCCAATAGGGAGAGGAAAAGGCATAGTAACCACCTCAGAGTGCACCCAGGAGGTGGGGGAAGAGTTATCTCCGCAAAGCAGGACTGAATTGGCAAGACGGAGGGGAGGCGAAGGCAGCGGCTTCTGTTCATACCCATGGAGCTCCACTCTTCAATTTCACGTTTAACAGAAAGCCTGTGAGAAGAGCCACAGGAGACTGATAAGCGTTTGCTCAATGAGGGGCCTGAGTGTCAGGGAGGTGAGGGAGACTTCTTACTACATACCCTCTGGTATATTTAAAATTTTTAACAATGAGAATGTAGTTTCTGTGTTTAGAATTTATATTTAAAATAAACAAACTGAAGTAGGCAGCCTCTCGGGTGGCCACCCCTGAGCCAGGTTTCCTGGTGTTTATACCTGTGTGATCCCCTCCCCTTTGGCCTGCACACAGGAATCCTTTCTAAGGGGCAGAATGTGGAGGACGTGAAGGGGTGTCTATAGCCTCTGTCTCAGGTACTCTCTCTTGCTCTCTGGATTACTCACTCTGGAGGCAACCATCTTCTCTATGTCTCCAGGCTGTCTGTGGAGAGGCCAGTGTGACTGAACTTGGAAATGGATCTTCTGAGGCATCCAAAACAGCCCTGTGAGGGAACTTGAAGGTGGCTCTTTCCTATGTCAAGCCTTGAGATGACTATCCAGCTCCTGCCCACAGTTTGATGACAGTCTCATGGGTGACCCTGAGCCAGAGTCCCCCAGCTAAGCTTGGATTCCTGACCCACAGAAACTGTGGGGTGATAAGTATGTGTTTCCAGCCATCAATGGAATCATTTGTTTCATAGCAATATTTTCCTAAAACAAACAAATTTAAGTTGCACTGATAACAATATATAGCAGGCTTCCCACATTCACTTTTTGATTTAGAAGGTAGGCTTTTGAATTCATTTCCCCACAAGTCATGCTAACTTAGTTGATCTTTGCTTTCTTTCATTTTTAACATGAAGACAACAGGGTTTTTGAAATAAAATTATACTATACTACCAAATATGCATATGGACCAAAAAAGGACTGTTGTTCCCTTTATGTGGGGAGAGAGAGACTCAGAAAAAGAAATAATTCTTGCAAATTTCAAAATTTTAAGAACTATTTTGTCACATGACCTTTTACCTACTGTAATTCCCAGCATGTAGAAGTTTCAGCAAATACCAAACGTGAGTTAACAGGTGTTATGGTAAGGGATAAAATAAAAGCTTAATTAATACTTTAAGTGGCAAAGGGATAAGGATCATGTGATTCAATCCATATGATAGTTTTTGAATTTCTTATCCCTGCTACATGAGTCAGTTGAGCTAGTAAATGATTCACTTGAACAGATGTGTCTCAGTGTTGATCTAATGAAAATGTTCTGATATGCCATCCTGGCATGTACTATCACCAAAAAAAGCACTGTGCTTAATTTTAGAACCATGCATAAAAAAAGAAACATGTAAAAGAGGCTCTCCCCAGCTCTCAACACTCTTCTTTGGAAGAAAAGGAGACTGAAATTGCTTGTCCATACTAAGATTGTTTCTTTCCGGATTCATGACTCTAGGGTACTTTTTAAGAAAAGATCCACGTTAGTGATAAAAATTATTTTTAAAAATTATTTTAAAAATTTCACTCATAGTATCATGTAGAAGTAGTTTTTAACTTTTCTGCAAATGCAACTTTAGTCTTGAGTATGCTCTGTACCTTTTGTGAGAATAAAACAAAGAACAGCAAAAACAACAAAACTCTCTCTCGTGTTTGAAAACCAATCACAATAAAAATGTGTTTGCTAAATAGGATCTTCTAATTTACAGAACATTCTGTTTAGACAGGTGCAATACATATCCATACAATGGAGTACTATGCAACTGATCCTCTCTGGAAGTATTATACCCAATAAAAGCAGTGATAGAATTTAAGTATCACCGTTTTGCACACCTAAAAACTAAAGGATCTAAACGATGGTCATAAATGACCTTTCTTATAGAGTGCTACTTTATTTATTCTTTTATTTATTTGACTGAGCTGGTCTTCGTTGCTGTGAGAGGGCTTTCCTTAGTTCCAGTGAGCAGAGGCCACTGTTTGTTGTGACGTGCAGGCTTCTCATTGCTGTGGCTTCTCTTGTGGAGCACAGGCTCTAGGCTTGGGGCTACAGTACTTGCCTCTTGTGGGATCAGTAGTTGTGGCTCCTGGGCTCTAGGGCATGGGCTCAGTAGTTGTGGTGCATGGGCTTAGTTGCTCCACGGCATGTGGCATCTTCCTGGACCAGGGATCGAACCTGTGTCCCCTGCAATGGCAGGCCAACTCTTATCTACTGTGCCACCAGGGAAGTTTACAAATGACTTTTAACACCACAAAAAGGGAAAGAGATATTATATACTTCTTCATGGAAGCTTATGAAACAGTTATGAAAACAGCAAAATCCAAACTTTGGAAAAGTGTGTAGTATAAATAACCTAATTTTATTCAACAAATGAATTTCAAGGAAAAACACAACAGGAAAGGAAAACCAATAGATTAAAAGATACTAAGGATTCAAATCACTGAGAATGTAAATGTTTTAGAAACAGATGGTGATGGTGGTACATGGTGACTCATTAATGCCGCTGAACTGTACACTTAAAAAAATGTACAAATTTTATGTTATATATATATTTATCTAATAAAGTTTTAAAAGTTCATATAACTCAATACAGTTATGTGTATGCCTATTAAATACACTAAGAAAGAGAGCACGAGAAATAAGTGGGGGAATTTGAACATGATTGGGGATATTCAATGCTATTAAAGAATTATTGTCTGTTTTCTATATGCAATAGTAGTGATTTTTCTACTGTGGTAAGAACATTTAATATGAAATCTTTCCTCTTAACAAGTTTTGAAGTGCACAATACAATATTCTTAAGGAACAATGTCATGTAGCAGATCTGTAGAATTTAGTCATCTTAACTTTTTTTTTGAGTTTTTATATCTTAGAGCTGTATACTAAAATATGTACAGATAAAATGATACATGTTGGATTGGAGATTGATATTACCTGAACTACAATCTCCATTTATTATTTTGTGGAGCCTGAGAGAATACTCAAGACCTTGGGTCAGAGACAAAGGTCTTTATTACTCATGACACAATAACTAACACAAACATCAGCATCTTGCTCTCGGGTGCCACTGGGGTAGCACAGATGGGTCCAGGGGATGCCTGCACAGGCCCTGAGTTGCTTCACAGCTGTGGAAAGCTGATCTTGGGAAACTCACTAGTTTTTATAGCAAGCAGTAAGAGGAAAAGCAAAAATCTACTCCTTGTCCAGGGCTGAAGTGGTGTGTGGAGGGGTGGGGAGGAGATGTTACCTCATTTCTTAAGGTTCCTGAGCACATAACCAACTTTGAGAAATGGACCTGGTAAAAGAAGTCAGGACCTTGCCATCTTCATCCACCCAGCAAGAACAGTAGGGACATAAGAGGCCCATGAATTTGCTTCAAAGAATCTGTTGAGAAAAAATGGCTTGGTAAGTCAGTGGGAGTATAGCGAAACAAGTCTGGCTGTGAGTCGACCCTTGTTGAAGCTGGCTTATGAGTATATGTGAGTACTTAAAGCTTACTATACTATTCACTTGGAGAAGGAAATGGCAGCCCATTCCAGTATTCTTGTCTGGAAAATTCCATGGACAGAATAGCCTGGAGGGTATAGTCCATGGAGTTGCAAAGAGTCAGACACAACTGAGCATGACTAACAAACACACACACACACACACACACACACACACACACACATACTATTCACTGTTCCTTTGCATATGTTTGAAATTTTTCACAATAAAAATTTTTTTGAAATAAGTTTACCAAATAATTATCTTATACAATATGTATGGGTTCCAGTATTTTTAAATAGAATATGGAAAAATATATATTTGCTATTTTAAATTTATGAAATATTTTGTTCTGCCTAATAATACTAAGAATATACTTCAAGCAAATGTCATACCTCATTATGGTAAACAAATGCATTGTTATTTTCTTACAAATATATGAAATGTCTGTTTTATGGAGAGTTATGATCAATTTACAGTACTTTTCCATCTTGACCTTTGCAAAATGAATCTGTCTTCATATAAGCCAACAACATGAGGTGCAAGGTCTTTAATGTATCTGCTAAGAGTCTTGAGATGTCATTGTGCAGTGAAAAGCTAATCTCCCCAGGAAAGTTAATAGTTCTCTAAAAAATCACTGGGTGCCATTTTGAAAAAATATGCATGCTCTTAGGCTGTGTGTATATCTTTAAATTTTTTTTTCATGTATTTTGGGCTCTCCTGGGTCTTTGTTGCTGCGTGGGCTTTTCTCTTGTGGTGAGTGGGGGCTACTCTTTGTGTCCGTGCACGGACTTCTCACTGCAGTGGCTTCTGTTGTTGTAGACCACAGACTCTAGAGTACAGGCTCAATAGTTGTGGTGCACAGGCTCAGTTGCTCCTCGGCATGTGGCATCTTCTCCACACAGATCGTACCTATGTCTCCTACACTGGCAGGTGGATTCTTTACCACTGACCACCTAGATAGCATATTCAAAAGCAGAGACATTACTTTGCCGACTAAGGTCCATCTAGTCAAGGCTATGGTTTTTCCTGGTGTCATGTATGGATGTGAGAGTTGGACTGTAAAGAAGGCTAAGCACGGAAAAATTGATGCTTTTGAACTGTGGTGTTGGAGAAGACTCTTGAGAGTCCCTTGGACTGCAAGGAGATCCAACCAGTCATTCTGAAGATCAGCCCTGGGATTTCTTTGGAAGGAATGATGCTAAAGCTGAAGCTCCAGTACTTTGGCCACATCATGCGAAGAGTTGACTCATTGGAAAACACTCTGATGCTGGGAGGGATTGGGGGCAGGAAGAGAAGGGGACGACAGAGGATGAGATGGCTGGATGGCATCACTGACTCGATGGACGTGAGTTTGAGTGAACTCTGGGAGTTGGTGATGGACAGGGATGCCTGGCGTGCTGCGATTCATGGGGTTGCAAAGAGTCGGACATGACTGAGCAACTGAACTGAACCAGGGAAACTGCTGCATATTTTTTTAAACTACATTTCTAATGTATTTTACCACTATCACCTTTTTGGCTCACTCCCTAAGAAGTGATTATATTTTGCTAGCTAGAATGACAAAAAGTTTATTGATTGTTTGTTGTTCATTTCCTCAGTCATGTCCAACTCTTTGTGACCCCATGGACTGTAGCATGCCAGGCCTCCCTGTCCATTGCCAACACCTGGAGTTTATCAAACTTAGGTCCATCCAGTCGGTGATGCCATCCAACCATCTCATCCTCTGTCATCCCCTTCTTCTCCTGCCTTCAATCTTTCCCAGCATCAGGGTCTTTTCTAATGAGTCAGTTCTTCACATCAGGTGGCCAAAGTATTGGAGTTTCAGCTTCCACATCAGTCCTTCCAATGAGTATTCAAGCTTGATTTCCTTTAGGATTGGCTGATTTGATCTCTTTGCAGTCCAAGGGACTCTCAAGAGTCTTCCAGCACCACAGTTCAAAAGAGTCAATTCTTTAGCGCTAAGCCTTTTTTATTGTCCAGCTCTCACATCCGTACACGACTACTGGAAAAACCACAGCTTTGACTCTATGGACCTTTTGTAGGCTAAGTAATGTCTCTGCCTTTTAATATGCTATCTAGATTTGTCATTGCTTTTCTTCCAAGGAGCAAGCATCTTTTAATCTCATGGCTGCAGTCACCATTCACAGTGATTTTAGAGCCCAAGAAAATAAAGTCTGTCACTGTTTCCATTGTTTCCCATCTATTTACCATGTAGCGATGGGACTGGATGCCTTTTTTTTTTTGTTTTTTGAATGTTGAGTTTTAAGCCAGCTTTTTCGCTCTCCTCTTTCACTTTCATCAAGAGGCTCTTTAGTTCCTCTTCACTTTCTGCCACAAAGGTGGTGTCATCTGCATATCTGAGGTTATTGATATTTCTCCTGGCAATCTTGATTCCAGTTTGTGCTTCATCCAGCCTGGAATTTCTGATGAGGTACTCTGCATATAAGTTAAATAAGCAGAATGACAATATGCAGCCTTGGGATACTCCTTCCCAATTTGAACCAGTCCATTGTTTCATGTCTGATTCTAACTGTTGCTTCTTGACCTGCGTACAGGTTTCACAGGAGGTGGGTAAGGCTGCGTGATATTCCCATCTCTAAGAATTTTCCACAGTTTGTTGTGATCTACACAGTCAAAGGCTTTAGCATAGTCAATAAAGCAGAAGTAGATGTTTTTCTGGAATTCTCTTGCTTTTTCTATGATCTAACAGATGTTGGCAATTTGATCTTTGGTTCCTCTGCCCTTTCAAAATCCAGCTTGTGCATCTGGAAGTTCTCTGTTTGCATACTGTTGAAGCCTAGCTGATTGTTTAATTGAATTCAATCAGTATTTTTTTCATTTTGCTAAGAAGTTACTCTCATCAAATAAAACAAAAACAAGAATCTCAAATACCTTGTTACTGTAAACAAGTTTACTTTTGTCTTAGTTCTGGCCACTATAATAAAATAGTATAGACTAGGTGATTTGTAAACAACAGAAATATATTTCTCATAGTTCTGGGAACTGGAAATCTTAGATCAGGGTGCCAGCAATCTCAAGTACTAGTGAGGGTCCTCTTCCAGGTTGTAGACTGATCGCTTACTGTATCTTCAAATGGCAGAACTCAGAAAGTTGGAACAAATTCCTATGTCCCTTCTTAGAAGGGCATTAACGCCATTCTTGAGGGCTTGACCTTCATGACTTCACCACCTCCCAAAGGCCCTAGCTACTTCCTCATACCATCACACTTAGGGTTATGATTCAATATGAATTTTGGAAGAACACAAGTATTCAGTCTATATCACCTTCAGAACCCATTTTCTGTTAGTCTTCTCTCAACATTCTTGGGGTTTTTGTTGTCTAAAAGTTATTCAGCAATCTCAGATACCATTCTGTGACTTTTGAGGGGGTAGGAGAAATAGCAAATTTCTGGACTTTTCTTTTATAATTACATTCCTATACAGAGAATAGCCAATATCTCTTCAAAAAGAATGTTTCCCTCTTAAGGTAGACTGGGCCACTTGAAAATGCCATTCAACTGCTCCTTGAACACTGCAAAGGGTTTTGTGGAAACTAGAAATTTTGGTGCTTTCCATATGGGCCAAGAAGATAATGTGCTGAACCATCAACTTGTTTTTTTGACATTTGTGGGACTAATTCAACCAGTTCTGTGAAAGAAGCACAGTATTTGTAGGAGTTACGTCACATGTAGTGCTGTGTTTTGCCTTGATAACAGAACTTTGTTGCAGTTTTTTTTTTTCTTCACTTTCAAAACAGGTATTACAAGTGTTTACGAAAAGCACTGGCATTATTTAATAAATAACAGTGGAAAACAGTTTCCTGATATTTTCAAAACTTCAGTTACACTTGGAGTTGCAATTGGTTACTCCACGATGCAAATGGCAGAAAACCCAATTCAAACTGGCTTAACCTACAAGAAGGACTTGTTGGATCTTGTAACTAGAAAGTCTAGAATTCTGACTTCAGGCAAGGTTTATGCAATGGTTCAAATGATGTAACCAAGTATCCAGTTTCTCTTTGAGCTGCCTTCCTTTAACTCCACTGTTAGCTTCTATAGAAATGGTCCCGGGCCTCTTCTCCTGGTAGTAAAATGCTTGTAGCAGTCAAGACCTAATATTATCAAATCAAAGGACAGAAAGTAAGAAGACTTGATTCTTCTAATAGGAGTGACTGGGAGTCAGTCAGTCTCACTGATTCCTTTGGCTCCTGTGCCCAATACCTATGAGCTGGATACACTAATTGGCTCGTCCTGAAAGCCTGGATTTGTACGTATATTTTAGCTCCTTAATTTTGTTTTCCATTTCTATTATCTCACTCTTTTGGGTTATTAGCCTCTTGAAAGCAGCAACTACGGATTCTAAATTTCTTGCACATTTTAAAGTACCCACGACAATAAACGTTCAACAAACAAGATTGATGTGTTGTGATGATTATAATGATCATTCTTTTGTTTATGAACTGTCTCTAGTATCCCAAAGTACTTCATTAAAATTATGATAGAGTTATAGGATGATGAACGTTCTCCATTGGGAGTAGGAAGAAAGAGAAGTTATAGTATTTATTTAATCCTTGAGTTCCTTTTCTGCAAGACTGCTTTCCTCATGAGGGCCACAGCTCCTTCCAGGCAGCCCATTCAAGGAACAATGGCTACCACCCTTCCCAAGTTCTGGATTCTGGAAAACCAGCCCCTCCTCTTGTCATTTCAGGCTCAGGGATGAAAAGCTGTTCTGCTATGGCTAGTTCTCATTGGTTTCCCTTAACTCCATTCAATGCATCTGTGTAAATGGTCCTTCATTAAACTCCCTTCCATTGTCTTGTTTAAGTGTGCCATTTGTGTCCTACTAGGACCCTGACTCACACACACACACAGAATTAGAAAATCAAACTCAAATTGGTTTAAACCATCAATGGAATTTACTGAGTCATATGGCTAAAAAATATAGACATATACACAATGGAGTATTACTCAGCCATTAAAAAGAATACATTTGAATCAGTTCTAATGAGGTGGATGAAACTGGAGCCTATTATACAGAGTGAAGTAAGCCAGAAAGAAAAACACCAATACAGTATACTAACACATATATATGGAATTTAGAAAGATGGTAACGATAACCCTGTATGCAAGACAGCAAAAGAGACACAGATGTATAGAACAGTGGACTCTGTGGGAGAGGGAGAGGGTGGGATGATTTGGGAGAATGGCTCTGAAACATGTATAATATCATATATGAAACGAATCACCAGTCCAGGTTCGATGCAGGATACAGAATGCTTGGGGCTGGTGTACTGGGATGACCCAGAGGGATGGTACAGGGAGGGAGGAGGGAGGGGGGTTCAGGATGGGGAACACGTGTATACCTGTGGCAGATTCATGTTGATGCATGGCAAAACCAATACAATATTGTAAAGTAATTAACCTCCAATTAAAATAAATAAATTTATATTAAAAATATATATATAGACATCTTGCTTCAAGTCAGTGCAGTGGCTCAAATGATGGCATCAAATCAATTAGAACTGGAAGGAACTTTATTAAATAGATTGTTATCTTGATTACAATATAATCTGTGTGCAGGAGGGATGAGAGGAATAAGGAAAATAGTCTACCGATCCAATTGTTTCAGAATCCTATCTTAGCACTCAGTAAACATTTGAGATAAATAAATGAGACCTTTCAGAGGCCAAAAGCAAAACTAACTCCACAGAAATATATGGAACCTAAAGGAAAAATAATTGTTTCATCATTTCTATTTTTGCACATTATTCACAGTATCTAACACTGTCCTTACAGGGTAAGCTCAGTAAACTGAAGAATGATGGGAAAGCAACTAGTTCTTTTCTCTCATGTGATTCTGAAGATAGTATGGCAACTATACAGGTGGTGCTAGTGATAAGAACCCATCTACCAATGCAAGAGACCTAACAGACATGGGTTCAATCCCTGGGTCGGGAAGATCCCCTGGAGAAGGGCATGGCAACCCACTCCAATATTCTTGCCTGGAGATCCCATGGACAGCGGAGCCTGGTGGGCTACAGTCCACAGGGTCACAAAGAGTCAGACACAACTGAAGCGACTTAGCACACACAAAGTAACTATACCATGTACCTCTGTTCCCAAGCACTTGTTGGCTATTCCTGCTGATTTCATATAATGGAGAGACTAGAGAAGACCAAGGGCACTGCAAGTAAATGATTTACAGTAACCAAAGACACAGAGAAGGCAATGGCACCCCACTCCAGTACTCTTGCCTGGAAAATCCCATGGATGGAGGAGCGTGGTAGGCTGCAGTCCATGGGGTCGCTAAGAGTCGGACATGACTAAGCAACTTCACTTTCACTTTTCACTTTCATGCATTGGAGAAGGAAATGGCAACCCACTCCAGTGTTCTTGCCTGGAGAATCCCAGGGACGGGGGAGCCTGGTGGGCTGCCGTCTATGGGGTCGCACAGAGTCGGACACGACTGAAGCGACTTAGCAGTAGCAGCAGCCACCAAAGACAGCAAAACATACACCAGGTTTACCTTCTTCAAATAAAAAGACTTTCACTCGGTTCACGTTATTTCCAATAACAATATAATTTGAAAGTTAAAGAACAAGATAGCTTAAAGCATGCTCAAAACTTTCCCATTGTTTCAAGCACTTTGTCTTTCCCTATGAACACAGACAATTGTCCCATTAAACTGAAATGCTTGTATGAGATTTAACACAGCTGACCTTCTCTCTCAAAAACATTCATCTACACTTCTAAGTTAGAAAAAGATTATTTAAATGTTTTTGATTCTTTCATAATTTATTTTAGGTAACCAAAGAATGTGTCTCTATTGTTCCATGTTATGCCATTGATGGCAGTTTGTCCCTTATTTAGCATGTACAAGCATAACAATCAAGAGAGTAATACGACCATGAGAATTAATGCGAAGCACTCACTGCCCAAGAGGTGGGCTTCCCTGGTGGCTCAGCAGTGAAGAACCCACCTGCCAGTGCAGAAGACGCAGGAGATACGGGTTTGATCCCTGGGTCAGGAAGATCCCTTGGAGAAGGGAATGGCAACCCACTCCAGTATTCTTGCTGGGAAAATCCCATGGACAGAGGAGCCTGGCAGGCTACAGTCCATGGGATCACAAAGAGTAGGACACAACTGAAGCAACTGAACACACCCAAGAGGTGGTAGATAGGGTAAGATAGGGCCAACGGAATGCAGGCACAATCCCCTCCTCACCCCACCCAACCAGGGTTTCCCAAAAGCCAGAGCTTTGGGGGAGGCTCGAGATCACCAAGGACACTTCAACCACAGCCCACTTGGTTCTCTGAAGAACTCACATAGCATGTCTTGGCTAATTTTCTTCATTAAAAATAACTTTTTCCCTTATTCCAAAAGCAATGCATGTTTATTATGCAGAATATAAACATTTAAGATTAACAAAAAAAAAGAAGAAAGTGGGTGAGAGTAGCCTTTAATTTCCCCTCTTAGAAAGGACCAAGGTTAACATTTTGGTGTATAGTCTAAGCTCACTCACTCCGTCTCCCTCTCTGGGATTTTACTATATAAATAGCCTTTTGAATATCTTTATACACCATTCATTTTATTCATCTTTTATTCCTCAGAGAACCAAACACAGTCCTACATGAGGAAGTATTCAATAAAAAGATGAATGGCTGAATGTTCAAATCTGCTCCTTTTTTCACATGCTGCTAGAGCTAACAGAGGAACTTGCTCTATCACTCTGCTGCCATGCGCCTGCCAAAGGAATACCAGCTATTGGGACTCATCTGAAACCACTAAGAAATCCCAGTATTTGCTAACTCCACCAGAAAACCCTTCATAAAAGGAGTGCTTCACAGTGAGGAAACCCTTACCTTGCAACTAGAAGATTCAGGTTTGACTTCTTTAAGCTTCCACCTTCTAATCTGTAAAGTGAAGGCACTGACCTATGACCTAAATAGGATCCTGAGCAGTTCATATTCTATATCTTTATGTGTCTGTCTATCCATCCAACCAACCAAACATGCATACTTGTGTGTATATATATTTAGAATTTTTTTCAGTGAAGAAAGGAGCCAAGTGCTAGGCTTTGAGGTGCTATGACAAAATCTGGGGTTGTTGCTTCTTTTCTAAAAACTGAAAGTCTTAGACGAAATTTAGCCAACATGTTTTCATGTCCACAAACACTTTCTGTGGCTGATTTGGGAAAATCAAAAGCATGAAAACCAAAAAAGAAAAATAATGAAAGCATCTCTCTACATGTAGCTTTTATTAATTCTCAGTCAGATGATTGTGGTTCTCTCTAAAGCTCCCTTTTTGGTTTCATAACTCTTTCACACTCTGTTGTATCATTTTCAAAATACTCCCTCCCCACATTTCCAAGATTACAAGCAGAGAATCGTTCTTCACCGATCTGCGAACAATGAGTTCTGTTTGGTAAGAGAACTTGACAACTGAAGCAAAAGAAATCCTGACATTAAAACAGGTTGAGACAGGAAAATGATTAGTAACTCGTGTCTGGGTGGAAAGGGATTATGAACTTTCAACACCTACCCATTCCGTCCTGTCAAGCTCGGAGCCATGTTAAAACCCCATAATTCAGAAAGACACATGTAGTGCAGTGTTCACTGCAGCACAATTTACAAGAGCCAGGCATGGAAGCAACTTGAGTCCATCAACAGATGAATGGGTAAAGAAGACATGAGATATATATACGGGTATATATATACACACACACACACAATAGGGTGTATATATAACAAGGAACAAAGCTGGGTCATTTGTAGTGATGTGGATGGACCTAGAATCTATCATACACAGAGTGAAGTCAGGAAGAAAAAAAATAAATATCACTATTAATGCGCATATATGGGGCTTCCCTCATAGCTCAATTGGTAAAGAATCTGCCTGCAATGCAGGAGACCCTGGTTCGATTCCTGTGTTGGGAAGAGCCCCTGGAGAAGGGATAGGCTACCACTCCAGTATACTTGGGCTTCCCTTGTGGCTCAGCTGGTAAAAAATCTGCCTGCAACGTGGGAGACCTGGGTTTAATCCCCAGGTTGGGAAGATCCCATGGAGAAAGGAACAGCTACCTACTGCAGTATTCTGGCCTAGAGAATTCCATGGACTGTACAGTCCATGGGGTCACAATGAGTCAGACACGACTGAGTGACTTTCACTGTCATTAGAAATCTAGAAAAAGTGGTATAGATGAACCTATTTGCAGGGCAAGAATAGAGATGCAAACGTTGAGAACCAAATTAAAATATAGCTGATTTACAATGTTGTGCTCGTTTCAAGTGCACAGAAAAGTGATTCAGTTTCATATATATATTCTTTTTTAGATTATTTTCCATTATAGGTTATTACAGGATAATCCCTCTGTGCTATATAGTAGTCCTTGTTGGTTATCTAGTTTATATAAAATAGTATGCATGTTTTAATCCCAAATTCCTAATGTATCCCTCTCTGACACACAGTTCTTTTCATTAATACAGTAAGCAACTTTTACCAAGGGTCATACTCTGCCAGAGGTTTGTGCTCTACATCAGAGGTAAGTTCTACCTCAGTGGTCTCAATCTACATCTCCTCTGAAGCTAGTGTTCTGTTTGGGTCTGACTTACCAGATCAGGCTTTATTTCCTCTTATAAGGAGCTCCCATTGTCCTCATGCCCCACACTGTTCTTTCCAAAACTCTGACTCCCCATGTCCATCACACATGTTGTATATGCCTTCACAGAGTTCAAGGTCTTTTTCTTGGAAAGATGTTCAGCCCCAGTGCAGATCCATGGATAAAAACAGATTCACAGTGAGAGAGAAATCTCTATCGTCCTCTCTACAAAACCACATAAGTTCTTTCCAGATCAGCCCCAACCAAAAAAAAAAAAAAAAACAGCTCCACAGATACCACAAAAGGAAACAATTCTTAGGGGTAGGGATGGAGGTTGTCATATTAATTCTCATTCACAATTCCTAACTGATGGCCTCTAGAGAGTCAAGCCACATAGATAATTGGAAGAGTAAATTAATAAATAAACTATTTCTTATAATATTATTCCAATTAATATATGTAGAAGGAATGATAACAATCGAAAGTCAGCATCTGGCAAACACAACAGTAATAATTATTTCAGGCAAAGATAATTAATGAGTGCTAAAATGAGTGGTCAAAAGTATGCTGGAAAGCAGAATATTTACCTGGTTTCAAAGTAACCCCCCCTTAGATGTTAACTAATTTCAAAGGGAAGAACTGTAACTAAGTGGTCAAGGTTAGTATCACTAGTGACAGAACACATCAACTTCCTTCCTCCTAACAGAACATGCTGAGCAGGGTACACTGTCACTTCTGTGACAGTCTTCCCAAAACTGCATAATCTTAATATTCAGTTCGGTTCAGTTGCTCAGTCATGTCTGACTCTTTGTGACTCTATGAATTTCAGCATGCCAGGCCTCCCTGTCCATCACCAATTCCCGGAGTTCACCCAAACTCACGTCCATCAAGTCAGTGATGCCATCCAGCCATCTCATCCTCTGTTGTCCCCTTCTCCTCCTGCCCCCAATCCCTCCCAGCATCAGAATCTTTTCCAATGAGTCAACTCTTCACATGAGGTGGCCAAAGTACTGGAGTTTCAGCTCTAGCATCATTCCTTCCAAAGAACACCCAGGGCTGATCTCCTTCAGAATGGACTGGTTGGATCTCCTTGCAGTCCAAGGGACTCTCAAGAGGCTTCTCCAACACCACAGTTCAAAAGCATCAATTCTTCGGCACTCAGCTTTCTTCACAGTCCAACTCTCACAACCATACATGACCACTGGAAAAACCATAGCCTTGACTAGACGGACCTTTGTTGGCAAAGTAATGTCTCTGCTTTTGAATATGCTATCTAGGTTGATCATAACTTTCCTTCCAAGGAGTAAGCGCCTTTTAATTTCATGGCTGCAGTCACCATCTGCAGTGATTTTGGAGCCCAAAAAAATAAAGTCTGACACTGTTTCCACTGTTTCCCAATCTATCTGCCATGAAGTGATGGGACCAGATGCCATGATCTTCATTTTCTGAATGTTGAGCTTTAAGCCAACTTTTTCACTCTCCTCTTTCACTTTCATCAAAAGGCTTTTTAGTTTCTCTTCACTTTCTGCCATAAAGGTGGTGTCATCTGCATATCTGAGGTTATTGATATTTCTCCTGACAATCTTGATTCTAGCTTGTGGTTCCTCCAGCCCAGCGTTTCTCATGATGTACTCTGCATAGAAGTTAAATAACGGGTGACAATGTACAGCCTTGACATACTCCTTTTCCTATTTGGAACCAGTCTGTTGTTCCATGTCCAGTTCTAACTGTTGCTTCCTGACCTGCATATAGGTTTCTCAAGAGGCAGGTCAGGTGGTCTGGTATTCCCATCTCTTTCAGAATTTTCCACAGTTTCTTGTGATCCACACAGTCAAGGCTTTGGCATAGTCAATAAAGCAGAAAAAGGTGCTTTTCTGGAACTCTCTTCCTTTTTCCATGATCCAGCAGATGTTGGCAATTTGATCTCTGGTTCCTCTGCCTTTTCTAAAACCAGCTTGAACATCTGGCAGTTCACAGTTCACATATTGCTGAAGCCTGGCTTGGAGAATTTTGAGCATTACTTTACTAGCGTGTGAGATGAGTGCAATTGTGCGGTAGTTTGAGCATTCTTTGGCATTGCCTTTCTTTGGGATTGGAATTAGGTTTATCATATTTTATTTTTATTTAAACATATTTATATTAAATTTTTTCTTTGTGATAACAGCATTAAGTCACTGACATTATCAGTTAACATATATTAAAGTGCTTTTATAAAAACAATGCCCCAGAAGATCTGGCCATTATTTGCTATGCTTCCCTACAATTTTTTTCTTTTCAGTTTAGTCATACATATATACTTAACATAACAAATGGACCTAGAGGAAGTGTTATTTAAAACAAAAACCTAAATGTATCAGTGTCCAGTTTGCATATCCCTGATCAATGGGAATACACATTTACATACTATTTATTCCCTTCTACTTCCTGGGATGGTAGCTTCCAGGAAACTGAATTCTTCAAGTCCTTACCTATTCATCAGTCCTCCAGTGAGGGTATCAAATCACAGAACTCTTTGCTTAGCAGAGCATGGTAATGAGTTTTTTTTTTTTTTTAACAGTTTATTATAATTTATTTTATTTAACAATCTAGGAAGTTTGCAGCCATCAGCAGTTCCAGTGCAATTTCAGGTGCAATTGGGAATTCGGGAATCTCCGTGGAGCTGTTAGTGTAGCGAACCTTGTAGGTAAAATACATGCATACTTTCGATAGCACATGTGAAGGGATCTCTCTAAAATTGACTTCATTAGTTTCATTCTCAGCAAACTGACCTGGGCCACTCAACATGGCTTTTATTGTTCCTGATGTTAGCGCATGTTCTCTCTTTACAATAAACTCATGACCATCTGAAGATATCAATTTGACATACATGGCATCAGGGCCCTCACAGCCACCATAGGTTTTCTCTTCTCCATCCATTATGCTCTTATGAAATTCTACTTTGCGTCCACAGGAACTTTAGTAGTTTCTCGTCAGCTCCGCAGCAACCGCAGGCACCGCACCCGGTCCCCGCGCACAGCTACAGCCCCTACACCACGGCCACCCCCCCGGTAATGAGTTTTTATATTTATGTATCCAAAGGAATCTTATAAAGAGTAAAGACATCAAATTCTCTACTCCATATGGCAAGAGAAATTCTGAGTTTCAGAGACAGCCCTGGGGAGAAGAAGTGAGAGTCAAGGGGTAAAGAGCAGTTTTGCTTTGACAAAAGAAAGGGAAAGAGGCAATATCCTTCATTTGGGAAAGAAATAAAAGCCAAGTGACAGGAATGAGATTGCAAATTCAAAAGGAAATCAGAACAACAGGAGAAAACTCACCACTACCACCATCAAAGATATAATGGGGTGATGATAAGAATGCTTGAGCTATTTTTATATAGATATTAAGTGGATGTTAGACCCAGAACGTCACATTTGGGTTATAACTGTAAACATAGTCATTCTTAATGTTGCTATACACAACTAGGGAGAATGGGCAGGGGGCAGTTAACAATGAACAGAAGATAGTCTATAGAGTATAGAGAGGGTGGAATTGGGGGGAATGATTAAGAGGCTTTTGCAACAACAGTTCAGGTAGGAAGTGATAAAGACTTGATCAAAGCAATGGCAGTAGGAAAGATGAGGAAGGGAAGATTCCAAACATCTCAGCTGTAGACTCAACAGGATTGTTGACTGACCGGTTGGGATAACTTCCTTGAAGGTTTCAAGCATGAGTGATTAAGTGAACAGTGATGCAGTTAAAAGTTTAAAAATACAGTAAAAGGGACAGATTTTGCCAGGGAAATGGTGATTTCTAGTTGGCCATTAATTGGAGATATATAGAAGACAGTTAGAAATATACATTTATGCAGTACTTTGGAATTAAGCTATTAAAATGTAAAAGAATCTCCAGAATGTATAGAGAAAAAGGAAGAAGATGAACGTGGAAGCATGGTGACCATGAACATTGACAAGCTAGGTAAAGAGAGAGGAGTCAAAAGAGAAACAAGAAGGAAGAACCCAATATCACAAATGCCAAAGAAGGAGCATAAATTAAGTGCATGGTCAACATTGTCAAATCCTTAATATGATGCTGCAAAAGAAGCTATCGAATTTGATGTGAATTATTAATGGATGGTGGAGGTAGAAACCAAAGTGTTTGAACCTGAGTCTCTTGTGTCTCCTGCATTGGCAGGTGGATTCTTTATCACTGAGCCACCTGGGAAGCCCATTCTCCAAATACAACAGTACAAAACAGATCTACCCTGATTCTGGATGGGGAGGCCTGAAGGAAATAAAGACATTTCATATTGTATTGTTTTGGGTTAATCAGTAAGAATCACTTTTTCCTTCACCCCTCTCTGACTATACATACCTTGATTCTAGATTATAGATGGAAAAGGAACCAAAGGACTTGCTGGGAAAAGGAACCAAAGGACTTGATACTGTTTCTGGAGTGCAGAATTTCATAGTTCAAAAATGAACTTCAGCTATCTTATTTTATAAAAGAATAGGCATCAAGATGCCACTATTCACCTTATTACATACATACTATGGAAAACAGATAATTTTTTAATGATATATATTCAACATAACATTAAGTGAAAAAGGCATATTATGCAATATGATCTCAATTGGAGGAAAGGGAGAAATATATAAGTACACACAAAGTATAAATACTAGAAAAAAATAAACTAAAATGATAACAGATTTTTGAGTGGTAGCATTAGGGATTTTTATTTCCTTCACCTTGCTTTTCTACATTTTTCCAATTTTCTACTATTTAAAATGCTTTAAAACCTCCGTTAAAGTCACCAGAATTTCTATCTAGAAACACTTACTAGCAATTTAAGCCCATTCTCTTTATCTGGGCAACTCTAAAATAACAATGATGACACCACCCTTACAGAAGAAAGCAAAGAAGAAATAAAGAGCCTCTTGATGAAAGTGAAAAAGCTGACTTAAAACTCAACATTCAGAAAACTAAGGTCATGGCATCCGGTCCCATCATTTCATGGCAAACAGAAGGGGAAACAATGGAAAGAGTGACAGACTTTATTTTTGAGGGGGCTCCAAAATCACTGCAGATGGTGACTGCAGCCATGAAATTAAAAGACGCTTACTCCTCGGAAGAAAAGCTATGACCAACCTAGACAGCATACTCAAAAGCAGAGACATTACTTGCCAACAAAGATCCGTCTAGTCAAAGCTATGGTTTTTTCAGTAGTCATGTATGAATGTGAGAGTTGGACTACAAAGAAAACTGAGCATCGAAGAATTGATGCTTTTCAACTGTGGTGTTGGAGAAGACTCTTGAGAGTCCCTTGGACTGCAAGGAGATCCGACCAGTCCATCCTAAAGGAAATCAGTCCTAAATATTCATTGGAAGGACTGGATGCTGAAGCTGAAACTCCAATACTTTGGCCACCTCATATGAAGAACTGGCTCATTGGAAAAGACCCTTATGCTGGGAAAGCTTGAAGGCAAGAGGAGAAGGGGAGGACAGAGGATGAGATGGTTGGACGGCATCACCGACTGGATGGACATGAATTTGAGTAAGCTCCAGGAGTGGGTGATAGACAGGGAAGCCTGGCCTGCTGCAGTCCATGGGGTCGCAAAGAGTCAGACACGACTGAGCGACTGAACTCACTCACTCAAAATAACAATAGTTATAACTAGTCTCCCAGGTACCCTGCGATCTTCTTAATTTCAACTTCTTAGATGTTCTCTATTTATCTTATTAGTTCCTCGTACCTCCCTGAGTTCTGACTCTTGGATTCTAAAAGAGCGTTTTGAGAAGCAACGTGGAAAATGGAATGCGGAATCCAAAGTTTGTGTCAGATGAGCCCAACTACTCTCTACATTGTATGGGGAAAGATAATTGGGCTTCAGTCTAGGATGTGCCATTTACTAACCATGGAGCCTTAGATAAACCAGTTCATATCGCTGCACCTCCGCTGTCTCAGTTTTCCCACCTTCAAAATGGGAGTAGAATTTACAAATGGGGTATGGATAGGGCAGGGCTCACTAGCGAAAAAAGAAGTATCACAGTCGAAGACTGTCTAGAATTCCATCCACTGCTATGCTATGTCACTTCAGTCGTGTCCGAATTCCACAGGTCCCAGTAAATCCTAGGGGAAAAGCTCCACCCCAAACCGACTGACTCCGAGGGGTGGGGCCCCGGAATCTGTATTTTAACAGCTTTCCAGGTGAGTCAGATGTCTAGTGAAGAGGACTCTTTCCAGTCCTCCAGCTCTTTGATCCACTTATTAACTTCCTTCTGGTCCCAGCGATTTCCAGTTCCCGCAAAAAAAGGAGCCGAAGAAAGAGGGGAGAAAAAGTATATCCAGGGTCGGAGCGGCCGACACCGGTCACTCACCAGCTTCCTTCCTCCCCCGGCGCCAGCCGCCAGGTTACATAACGGGTCCCGCGGCGCGCTCTCGCGAGGTTTCCACCGCCCCCCGCCTCGGTCCACGTCAGAGGGAACCGGGCGGAGCGGCCAACATGGCGGAACGCAGGCGACACAAGAAGCGGATTCAGGTAGCAAAGCCGAGCCCTTGGGTAGGGGGCTTTAGGGCGCTCGGAAGTGAAAGATGCTGGGAAAACTCCCGGGAAGGGCGAGCGAAATCGAGGACGAGGTGGGGTGGGGTTCCACCGCGAGGCCGCAGGTTGGGGGCTGCGTCGTTGTGAGGGGCCTGAGGAAGGGCGGCGTTGGAGACGGCGGAGGTGCTGGGGCTGCAGCGGAAGGCAGCAGGAGCTGCGCTCGGAATCGGCCGTGGAGGCGCGGCCGTCAGTTCAAGGTTCCGGTGGAGGCGCCGGCCTGGGCCTGTGCTGGGAGGTCAGCGCCCTCCGAGCACAGACATCGACACTCTCGAGCTCCTCCCCTCCCTTCTCCACCCCATCTTTTCGCCTTAGCTGTCCCGAAATTGAGGCCACGGTAACTAGGGTAGAACGTGGAGGACTGACCTAAAGCTACCCGTTCTTTGTGCGCGGATAGAAGGACCGTAGGAGGTGGGAGTGAGCGGGATTTGGTCAGCTGTCCCGAGGCCCAGGCGGCGAACTGCGTATCCAGGTGTTCGTTTGCTAGTACCCTCCTTTCTCCTTTTTATTATGAACGTAAGCGTCCAGTTGAAGCTTTGTGGCTTTCTTTCAGCGACACAGTGTAAATAAACAAAACTCTCAACCAGCGGGTACTGCAATGAGCGGGTCGCGCCCAGGAACGTTTGACATGGCAGTGTGTCATCCTCATAACCTACATAGCATCCCTCCCTCATTCCACAGGCCTGTCATCTGTGTATTTCTTCCCTACAATTTTCCCCTGTTGTTCATGCTCTCTGCTGAGAGGATTAAACATGTGGAACATCTTAGACTCAGGATGTGTGTCTGCTTGTTAGTTTATGTGCCTAGAAACCTTCATATGTCATCATAAATTGGGCATGTTGTAAATTGTTAATATGCTAATCACAAATTGTTACACTCATTTTCTTTCTGTTCCTTACTATTTCATTGCTTAGAATGACTTTCTGTCTGATGTTTTATTTCCCTGTTTAAAAAAAGTTTATCACTTACACCATGGGTGATTTAGGTATGCAAGTTAAAATTATCCTTAAAAGTCTGAAGTACTAGGGGAAAAAAAAGATGTGATCAGTAAATCTGGAATTTTGGAATTGGGAAGAAATAAGAAAGTAGTTTCAAATAGAGTACAGAAGGGGACCAAAATGAGACAAATCCTGCCCCCTCCCCCAAGTTCAGACAAGTCATAAAACCAAGGCTTAAGTTTATTGTGAAAGAAGTTTATAATTATACTATTCCTAGTCTTTCAAAATTTAATGTTATTGGTCAGTTGTGGATACATAATATTTTTATTAGAATTTGTATTGAAGTTGTCAAATTAATACTTACTGAATTTCTTATATTTACACATATGGTACATTTTATGGCCCTAAATAAACTTTTTTTTTAATTTCAACTGTTCTTTACTGTGGTCACAAAGGTGATCTTAATTTACTTTGAATAGCTGCTCTATTTCAATTGTGATCTTATATTAAGCAAAAAGATTAAAAACTGGTATAGCAGTGGTAGTGACTGGGAGCTAAAACTTGAGCCATACTGTGCCTGTTTGTACCCCAGTGTCAGTAATTATTAGATGTGTAACTTTGGTCAAATTACTTAGCTTTTTTCCTCTATTTCCAAATCCATAAGAAGGAATATTTACCTTGAAAAGAGATCCTCTTTGGGTTGTGGTGGAAAAAATACATGAGTGGATGACTTGTTATTAAAGGTTATAAAAGCTGTGAAAATAGTATTTGGTACATAACTCTCTTATTCCACCTCCCTGAGGATGAAGGGTTTAGGATAACTTTTTTTGGTTTTTGCTAAGCACTCTGATATGCTGAAGAAAGATTAACAGTTACCTATTCAGTAAATAAACCTTTGAGTTGTGAGTGCCTTAAAAAATTTTTTACTTACTATTGTTTAATTGTGGATTAGCAAAGTATGTGAGGATCTGATTGTTAAAAATCAAGTTGTTATACTGCTAAGTGAAAATAAATGACATTTCTCAAATCCTCCAACTTTTCTGTATAGCTATGCTGTGTGGAAGGAATGTTATAGAGCTCTTGGGCATGCTACTTGGAGTACTACTATGCAGTCTCAGCAGATTAATAAAAATATACAGTAGCTTATCAATCTCCCTTTTTTTTTCCCCTCAAAGAATCAGAAACTGTAATATTGGCATTACTTTAGACAAAAAGATCAAATGTAGTGGCCATGTTTACAGTTGAAGTTACAGAAAAAATCCTATTGTAAGACTTTAAGACAAAAAGTTCTGTAATATCAACTCGATTTCCTGTTGTTTATTACTTGATATTTCATGTTTACAAAAGATTTCTACATATAATAGAATTAGGGACCTTGAATTGTAATTTGTATGTTGGGGGAAAGGATTGCTACATGTAAGTTCGGGGTTTTAAAAAGTAGTTAATCTGTATGCTTTTTCTAGGATAGACTAATTTTAGATTTCTGGTATTCCATCAAAGTTGGAAGCAAGAGGACTATTTCGTCACATTTCCTTCTTGGACTCACTTTACTGGCCACTGAAAACCAAAAGTGAGCTATGTGTTCATTGACATTACATTGGGAAGTTTTCTTGTTTGAGATTCCCAAGTGAAAGGTATCTCAATTCAAATTAATAAAATATTTGAAAACAAATAATTGTTACTTTTCTAAGATATGCAACCATGTAAGTTCAAGAACGTACAATAAATGCTTATAGGTTAACAAAGTGCTGTTTACTAGAAAGGTTAGCTTAAAATCCTAGTACCATCAAATTTCAGAGTTGAAAAGGATTTTCAAATTGGGTTTTTTGGAAGCCTCAGTAGTCACTACTATACTAGCATTATCCCTCATCCTTTAAGCTACTATGTGACTTTAAGCAAATGATTTATCTAAGATCTCCTCTGGCTTTCAGATTTTAACTTGAAACCTATTTGCATTTTCACGGATATTTTACACTGCTTGTGAAAGTGTTTGTCGCTCAGTCGTGTCTGACTATGTGACCCCATGGGCTGTATGTAGCCCACCAGGTTCCTCTGTCCATGGCATTCTCCAGACAGAAATACTGGAGTAGGTAGCCCTTCTCCAAGGGATCTTCCTGATCTAGGGATGGAACCCTGGTCTCCCACATAGCAGGCAAATTCTTTACCATCTGAGACAATACTGCTTGTATAAAAATACAAATGGACAATTGGTGCCCTAATCTATTTCCTTTGCTCAGTTTATTCAACAAGCTTATTTATTACCTAAAGCCTCTTGATGAAAGTGAAAGAGGAGAGTGAAAAAGTTGGCTTAAAGCTCAACATTCAGAAAACAAAGATCATGGCATCCGGTCCCATCACTTCATGGGAAATAGATGGGGAAACAGTGAAAACAGTGTCAGACTTTATTTTGGGGGGCTCCAAAATCACTGCAGATGGTGACTGCGGCCATGAAATTAAGAGACACTTACTTCTTGGAAGAAAAGTTATGACCAACCTAGATACCATATTGAAAAGCAGAGACATTACTTTGCCAACTAAGGTCCGTCTAGTCAAGGCTATGGTTTTTCCAGTAATCATGTAAGGATGTGAGAGTTGGACTGTGAAGAAGGCTAAGTGCCAAAGAATTGATGCTTTTGAACTGTGGTGTTGGAGAAGCCTCTTGAGAGTCCCTTGGGCTGCAAGGATATCCAACCAGTCCATTCTGAAGGAGATCAGCCCTGGGATTTCTTTGGAAGGAATGGTGCTAAAGCTGAAACTCCAGTACTTTGGCCACCTCATATGAAGAGTTGACTCATTGGAAAAGACTTTGATGCTGGGAAGGATTGGGGGCAGGAGGAGAAGGGGACAACAGAGGATGAGATGGCTGGATGCCATCACTGATTCAATGGACGTGAATCTGAGTGAACTCCGGGAGTTGGTGATGGACAGGGAGGCCTGGCGTGCTGTGATTCATGTGGTCGCAAAGAGTCGGACACGACTGAGCGACTGAACTGAAGATTATTTCTGTTGAATAAATTGATTTTAAAATTTTTTCATCATTTTGAGGGTAGGAGAATGAGGGAGCAGAAATTCTAAGTCAAAAATTCTGTAAGATTGAAGCCCATGGTTTACTGACTCTTGATCTAATTTTTTTTTTCTCAAAAAGGTTATCTTAAGTACCGGCTAAAATAATATATAGCTAGAAATGGTAACAGAGAAGGCAATGGCAACCCACTCCAGTACCCTTGCCTGGAAACTCCCATGGACGGAGGAGTCTGGTAGGCTGCAGTCCATGGGGTCACTAGGAGTCAGACATGACTGAGAGACTTCACTTTGACTTTTCAATTTCATGCATTAGAGAAGGAAATGGCAACCCACTTCAGTGTTCTTGCCTGGAGAATCCCAGAGATAGGGGAGCCTGGTGGGCTGCTGTCCATGGGGTCGTACAGAGTCAGACACGGCTGAAGCGACTTAGCAGCAGCAGAAATGGTAACCCCAGTTTCATTGTAGTATTTTTTAATGTTGGTGTATTCTGAAATAAAAAATAGTTTTTGTTAAATAATTTAAAAAGAAAGTTCTACCCTAGCTTTCCATTTTTGTAATTTTGTACTGTGAGTTGCAGCTGCTGGCATCTTGTTGTTTGGGTTGGCAGTCCACCCTCAAAATGTATTGCTTCTTTGCTTGCTCATTCTAAGATGTTTGGGCTCATTCATTGAGCTACAAAGTTCCCTTCATTGGAGGGTTGATAAACTTGTTTCTCTCTTTTAGTGGCTGATGCTGTTCCCAAAAGACCTTCAATTTTGTCATTAGATTTCTAGAAAAGTTAGGAAAATATTCTGAAGGTAATGTATATATAGACAGGAAGAAGATAAGACTGTTTTAGCCTGCAGCAGGGGAGCAGTGAGAATGAAGATTCTGTGGCAGGCTCTTCTGTATTACTAGCTTCCCAAGTCATGTTATCTTGGTATGCTTCAATAACAGTCTTTCTGGCTTCAAAGCCCAGCAGATGGCACAAATCCTAAACTCCTAGAGGCAGCCCACAATATGTGTAAGTTATATGTGGTATAATGAACATGTCATATTTCACAGAGGATGATAGAAGTTTTTTAAGGATTTGAACTTGAAGGAAGAGCAAGGAAGATATCAGTTCTTTTGTACAAATATCTTAAGAATTCTAGTCAGATGTTTTAGGGAAGTTACTGATACTTTAAGAAAGTATCAATGAATAAGGAACTCTGTGTCTAGTTGAGAGAGATTATTCAAGTCCATGTTTTCTGGTCCTTTTCTATTTATTCATGCTTATTAGTGCCTTTACCAAGGAGGGGAAGGGAAGGAAGATAGAATACTTGAGTATGTTTTTGCAGTTGTGGAAAAGAGCTTGGTGAATTTGAAGTTAATTGTTAAAATGAGGTTTTTAAACTGTTGTGGATTCATGTAGAATCAGATTCCGTACTGTATAATAATAGAGTGAACTTTTCAGTTTCTTTTGGTTCCTTATAACATAGTTCACATGTGATGCCTGTATCAACAGTCAGTAGATTGGTACCATGTTTAGTTAATGGTTTGAGTGTTAGTATGAGTGTAGACTTGTCATGCCTAAAGTTGATGTGATTGTTTCCTCCCAGAATAACCTTCATTCCGAAATTCTATTATTGAAAAACTGTCCTTTTAGTTGATCAAACTAGAAATTTGACATCTTTTATTAATTTCATTCATCCTTTATCATTGAGTCCTTCCTATCAGTTCTACACTTGAAATGTTTCAAATATCAAAATCCTTCTTAGTCCAGAGTATCATGTCACATCCTATTTGAACACTAACTAGTTTCCCTGCCTTATGCATTTATTCCCCAGTTCATTCTACATGTAGGCTCCAAAATAGTGTCTCAGTCATTTTTTTTCTCATTATGTCCTCTTCCTAGTCAAAAACTTTCTGTGACTTACAGGGTAAATTTAAAATTTCTCAGAATGCTCTGAATACTATTTAGCCCTATTATACTTACATGTACTTAGCCTCAAAATGCTTTCTAACTTGTCTCTAGTGAAACCAAATTTTATACTCATTTTCAGCCACAGTATTTTTATACTATTCATTCAGCTTATCCTGAACTTGTTCATCTTTCAGAATCTAGGTCCCTCTTCCAGGAGATCTTTCATAGCTCCCATTCTGTACTCCTAAAATATTTTTCCTACCACTCATTTTGAAAAATAACAGTTGTTGTTTTGGATAGTTGTAACATACTGTAGGTATTGTGCCTTAACAAATCTTTGGTATTAACTGTAGCACCCAATGGTATTTTAGGGTAAACAACTCAGTAAGTGTATGTTTGAACAATTTACGTTTATCTCTATTGCCCCACATATCATTTTTATTCAAGTATATCCCAGTAACAAATCAGTCAATTGGATAAATCTTTAGATTGACAACAGATGCATTAACTGAGGGAAAAATTAAACATATATGGGTGTGATTATAAAATAGTATTGGTCTTTATAAAGCCAATTATACTATCTCATTATTACCAACTACTTATATAGTATGACTTTTTTGGCTGTATATGAACATACAGGATATTGTTTACTAATAGATAAGGCTTCTAGAAATTCAGTGTTACTCAGGCATAATTAAATGCTATCATTTTACGTATACGAATGTATTTTAGTATGATTTCAAAAACCAAAATATAGAATACTTTTTAGCTTGTGAGAACTATATTTTGTGAAAGTGAAAGTTGCTCAGTCTTGTCCGACTCCTTGCGACCCCACGGACTGTATAGTCCATGGACTTCTCAAGGCCAGGATACTGGAGTGGACTGGACCCCAGATTAAATAATTATGAACACTGTAGATGGTAGTGAACTTGGTAGTGTTAAAGTTTGAATTTATAGCTTTTTAAGATTCTATTTTTCTGTGATATTTATTTTTATATATAAAACTAAAGGTCTTTTATTCTGATAAATATTTGGTTTTTATTATAGTCATTTGGATTGAATGGTTTGGGTTTTGAGTTTTTCTCTTTTTTTTTCAATTTTTATTTTATATTGGCTTATAGTTGATTTACAGTGTGTGGGTTTCTAGTTTTTATTGTCACAAATAGTAACCCACAAATGAGTATGACAGTATAAAAATCATGCACTGTGTTAATTGGCTGTTTGAAGCAGAGAAATTGGGAAATGCAAAGGAAGAAATCCAAGAAGTAGCTGCCTGGTGACCCAACAACAAGGGCACAGATTTTCCCTTCATCTCACAAATTACTCCTCTTCAGGATAAAGTTAAAGCTGAGACTTTGTTAGTTGTCCCTTATTTTCCATAGACATAAGTGAATTCAGACTCCTTTGAAATTTGTGGAAAAACTGACGTAAATACAGATGATTTAGATAGTTTATTTTTCCTTTTTTTGTATTATTAGAATGTCTTGCCTAAAAGATAACTGTCTTCAGCATTATTTGTTCTCAGCAGTCTAGATTCTTGGCAGTTAATTCTTCACAGTTATTTGGCACTTTATTCATTTTAAGAAATAGACCTTCATGAAATCATTCACATTTAAATTATATGTTGCTAGAAATATTGCTTGAGTTCTCTATATATTGTGCTTAAAAATGTGAAGACAGTGCTTTTATTTTGATATTAGTAGCTTACAGCAGTAAGACAACTTCTAAAAGTAAAAAAAATGCAAGATGTATATACAAATGAAAATTGCTCTCATTTTCTTCAGTATATGAGTGGGGAGAATAAGTACACTGCTTTTAACTACTCAAAAGTAGCTCAGAAGATAAGGAAATAACAGCAAGATGGGAAATGATAAACAATGAAGTGGTAGAAAATTTGGAAGAAGGAATGGGAAAATTTTAGAAAACAGGGAAGGATTAAAGCAGCCTTTTCAAAACTCTTTGTTCACTTCCATTAATCAGTTCTTAAAGTGAAAGTCACTCAGCCATGTCTGATTCTTTGCAACCCTCCAGACTATAGTCCATGGAATTCTCAGTCCATGGAATTCTCCAGGCCAGAATACTGGAGCCATTCTCTTCTCCAGCGGATCTTCCCAACCCAGGGATCCAACCTAGGTCTTGTACATTGCAGGTGGATTCTTTACCAGCTGAGCCACCAGGGAAGCCCAGTCAGTTTTAAATGAGATTATAATTTACTTGTCTATTGCATTTAAAGGCAAGGTGAGAAAGGATTCCCTGAAAGTATCTAGAATTTGTAACCCTAAAAGGAAAGGGAATACAAATCTTCAGCATCTCAAGTAGTATCTTGTATCTGGGACCACACTGGGACAGCTATCTTTGGTTAATTTGAGAACTCCTCCTGCAATCTCTAGTCTTTTGTGTAGGGTACATAACTTTGGCTGTTACTTAACATTTATTTATGGCACCTGTTTCTACTTACTTTGGCATTTGGGCACTCGCTATTGACAACCTCTTAGTGTTTTGAATTATTGTCTTATGGCTTGTAAAGAGAGACCAAGCAAGGGTAAAGATGAACTGGTACAAAGTGGTTACCATGCTGAAAAAACAACTCAAAATAAATGCCTTGTAGCTGAAGCCAAGAGAGAAGCAACTTTGGGCCCTGTCAACTTGTATTTGAAAGATGTGTAATTTTTAAAATTTCCGTTCTGTCTTTTGTATAGATTACCAGGTCTGCTCTAGAAAAACCTTGAAAGAAAGGCCTGTAGTACATTTTAAAAGATTTTCAGAAAAGATCTGTAATTTATTCTTCAGTGTATGAATGTCTCAAGTAAATGATTATGTTAAATTTAATATTGTTACTTTGCAGGAAGTTGGTGAACCATCTAAAGAAGAAAAGGCTGTAGCCAAGTTTCTTCGATTCAACTGTCCAACAAAGTCCACCAATATGATGGGTCACCGGGTTGATTATTTTATTGGTAGGATTTCATATTTAAATTATGTTAATGTACATATTTTATAAGGAAAGAAAGAAAGTGAAGTCGCTCAGTTGTGTCCAACTCTCTGCGACCCCATGGATTGTAGCCTATCAGGCTCCTCTGTCCTTTGGATTTTCCAGGCAATAGTACTGGAGTGGATTGCTATTTCCTTCTCCAGGGGATCTTCCCGACCCAGGGGTCGAACCCGGGTCTCCCACATTGTACACAAACGCTTAACCGTCTGAGCCACCACCTAATTTGGGGATAGGCAGATGTTTTAAAAGTGCTTTGCAAGAATGATTAGTGAAGCTAGGTGAGGGGCATATGGCACATGATTATCCTATTCTTTCCTTTCATGATTAAAAATGTCAATAGTAAAAATAAAGTACTTTTTAATGACATTTGAGATATTTTTATAGTATAATAAGATTTATTTTCAGTACTAATTTTTTATTAGATAGTACATGTACTTAATGATATATTTTTTTAAAACTCCAGCATAGAATTTAGTGTGAAACCAGTCTGTTGGAACCAAGTTGGGAGATTTTTTTCTTCATATAATCTGAACAACTTCATTATAAGCTAATATCATCTGTAGTATTGCCCCATAACTTATAAGTCAATAGTTGTTGAGTTTGCCTGTCTGATCAGTTAAGATTGAATTGCCATTATAGAGAAGAAATTGCTTTGTATTCTCTTTAGTGCTATAATTAATGATTTTGCTAGTCATTAAAAGTTTGAAAAATAGACATGCTATTCTTTTCAGATCTCATCTATTTAGCTTTTTCTAGTGACAGCAGTAGATTGTTCACAGAACTTATTCCTTGGTGGGTAAAGCTTAGAGACAGAATTTCTCTTAACTGTAGTAGAGGACGATTTTTGGTTTGTCTTATATTTTGATTATTTGATAAGAGTGATATTTACATTTATTTTGAACTTTTTAAAGAACATTTTCTCATTAATTTATATTGCTTGAGTTAATATTTTTTATTTATCATTTATTTCACAGCATTACTTTAAAAAGCTGCTTATCAGTATGTTTCACAAATTGAGCTATTTGTCATGATTGTGTCAGACTTAAATTTTCTGTTGAACTTGGTTTTATTTTCGAATGCTAGAATGTTGAAATTTGCCTTATAGAATATTATTTAGATAGACTCAAGTTCTGCTGTATACTAAATTTAAAATAATTAATTTCTTCTTTAGCTTCTAAAGCAGTGGATTGCCTCTTGGATTCAAAGTGGGCAAAGGCCAAGAAAGGAGAGGAAGCTTTATTTACAACAAGGGAGTCTGTGGTTGACTACTGCAACAGGTACTCTTTATTTCTTAGTGAAGGATAATGTGACTAGTAATTTAAAAACGGTCTCCATGGTCCTAAAGCTCCTTCCCTGTTTTCGTTGTTTAGTTCTGTTGCAACATAGCTCAAGCATGACTTTTACACATAACTTGGATATCTTCAGTATCTCAGGAAATGCATTTATTTAGAGTTAGACCATCATATTTTTATAGTTTTTATTTGTGTTCTGTTAAATTTGTATATTTGCAGGCTGACTGAACTGAGGGATTAGCAGTAAAAATCATACACCAGTGCCTATCGTGAACATAAAAGTTCTTTCTTTTCTAGAGAAAATAGGTGGGGAGTCTTTTCCAAAACTTTGTCAGGGACTCCTAATTGGCCTGTTGTCCCTGTTGTTTGTGTGTCTACCCACTGAGCCATTAGCCAGGTACACTTTTCCATTTTGTTTGTGATTGCTAATGTATTCCTTCTGAAATCAAGGCAGCTGTGACATCTATCTTTTCTTGATTCCAAGATGAAGTGTAGACAGTTCAGTAACATATCCATGTGTTTTATACATACTTCTTCTTTGGGAAAAATGTTTCATGGTGAATGGTGTAAATAAATCCGTTTTCTGGGAGTCCAGTGGTTAGGACTCTTGTTTCCACTGCAGGGGCCATAGGTTCGATCTCTGGTCAGGAATCTAAGGTCCCTCATGCCATATGATATGCGTGGCACCCCCCCAAAAAAAAATCACTTTTCTCTTGGAAAGAAGTATGCTGGTTTTGTGGTCCCCCCCCCCACAGTTTTTCCCCTTGGTTTATTTACTACTTGAACATATTTATTAAGATGTTAGTAAATCAGACTGCTTCTGTGACAATGAATTTTACAATTGTGGGAGTTTGACATTTTAGATTATCTTATATATTTGGTAGGGAGATACACATAGCATTTACTAATATATTGATTAATGGCATTTAAAATGGCAGCCACATTTTAAGTCCTCAGTCATTGAGTTGTGTCTTAGTCTTTGTGATCCCGAGAACTGTAGCCTGTCAGGCTCCTTCTGTCCATGGAATTTTCCAGCAAGAATAGTGAAGTGAGTTGCTGTTTCCTTCTCCAGGGAATCTTCCTGACCAAGGGATCACACCTGAGTCTCCTGTATTGGCAGGAGGGTTCTTTACCATTGAGCCACCTGGGAAGCAGCAGCCACATGAGAACCCTCTTAAAAAACTGTGAAAAAAAATTTCACAGTCTGTCTGCTAAAGCTGTAAAGTTGAAGAATTGTTAAATGTTTCTTAGAATTCTTAGCTGCCAGGGAATTCCCTTGTGGTTCAGTGGTTAAGACTCCTACTTTCACTGCCATGGGCCTGGGGTTCGATCGCTGATTGGGGAACTGAGACCCCATAAGCTGTGCTGCACAGCCAAAAAAAGAAGTTTCTTAGCTGCCAAAAACTGGAATCATGAATGGACCTTTCAGAAACAATGAAAATTTCATTGTTGGGGCAGGGATTAGCTAACAGCAGTGCAATCACTATTTTCCTTTGTAGCCATCTGTGTATTAGAATTCCAAAGTGCAAATTTCCCTACCTGCCTCAAAATAGACTTATATTTTATACACAGTAGTAAGATGCTATAAATGCACAAACAAAGAACTTAAATCACTTACCCAAAGTCACAAAGCTAGTAAGTGGCGAGCCAAAATTCTAAATCCAGCCATCAGGCTTTGTAGTGTAGTCCATGCTCTTAAACACTGCACTATACTATCTCCTCCAAAATAATGATCCATTTAATGAAGCAAAAATTAAGATGAAGGATTAACCTGTCAGTATTGTTTGAATATTAGTGCTTGCTTTGGCAGCACATACACTAAAATTTAATATAAAATCTGAGCCCAACTCTCCAAGATAAGCAGCCAGTATTAATATATTTCTCTTGGCGTTTTAGGAGACTTGATACTTTGTTATATGAAAAGCAAAAAAAAAAAAAACAAACCTTGAGTATGGAGATGGTTCTAGCAATACACTCACTTTTTGTTGTATATGTTATTCCCATTCATATCAAGCTTTTTGTGTCCTTTTTGCACTAAGATAGAGAAGCATAAATTTTTCAAAACCACTTATAATAATAACCATAGAGACCTCATGATGACCAGCTCTCGTGGGTTCCTGACTGACTACAGGCAAAACCACAGAGAGACACTAGTCCTGTCTCATTCTCTGAAGTGTGCTTGAGGGAGGTTGAGGAAAAACAAAAGAAAACAGGAAACTGTAGTATGATACACAAAACAGCCTTTTCTAGTACACTCCATGCCTCTTCATGGCCTGTTTCAAGTACAGACTCTTAAATCTTGTATCTAGTGTCATCCTGACCTTCCTGTGACTTTGCATCTCCAACCCCCCAGTCCACTAATGTCCTTTTCACTCTTATTCATATACCACACTCATTCTCTTTTCTGGTCTTTTTTAGGTAATAGCCTACCACTTCCCCACGTGGTTCTATCCTGCCTGCCTCTCAGTATAAGTCCCCCACATTCCATCTTTACCATTTGGTATTCCCCAGGTCCTCTAGCTTGCATTAATCTAATATTCGACAGAATTGATAAAGGTAATATCATGCAGTTTGGTCCTTACCTGTTTAAATAGATTTGTTACATGTGTATATGTTTTTTTTTATTTCTTGCCTGCTAAATCTGAAGGCAGTTGGAGGACTGTTCTATACTTTACTGTAACTCCACAGCAGTTAGCTCAATGTGGGCATTTAATAAAACCTCACCCTTGTTAGATAAGTTAAAGTCCTAAACACATGTCTGGCGTTTAATAAACGTTTACTAAACCTGGGAAAAAATTCAGAAGTGAAGAAAAGTAATAAGCAATTTAGTGACATTTTGCAGGCTGCTTTTAATCCATTTATTTATTCTACAAGTACTTACCAAATATCTATTATAGGTCAGGCCTCAGGAATACAGAGATAAATGTGACTTGGCTCTTGCCTGCAAAGCACATATTGTTGTCCCTTAGAGACGATCTGTGACTAGTTACAATACGGTGTGTTCTGCAAGAAAGAAAGGAAACTTCAAGAATAGCCTCACAGAGAAAACGTTTTAATAAAATTTTGAAACGTAAAATAGGTGATTACCCAGCAAACAATAGGGGAGTGGACATTTGATCCTGGCAGAGGGCATAGAGCATCCTGAGTTAGGAAAGTATGAATAGTCTGTGAAAATGTCAGTTTATGTAGATGATTTGTTCTATACGGTGTGTTTAAAGCTAAATAAATTGAGGCACTGATTTTATTACAGTAGTGTCATCTCATTTTTTGAGGCATACGGTGAATTGAAGTAGACATTCCCTATCAAGGAATAAGTCAATGATTCTACTTATTAATGAATGGAATGAGGGTATAATGTAATGATTTATAAACCAAATGTGTTTTCCGTATTAAATGAAATTAATGATCTCACTACAGCACTGGTGATGGCTAACATTGAGAACATGCATTCCAGGTACCATGGTATACAATCTGTATGCTTCTCATTTAGTTCTAGAAACCCCTATGAAATAGATAACCCATTTTAGAAATATACTAAAATTAAGTAACTTACCCAATACTGTGTAGCTAATTAGGTGATAGAGGTGATATTTGAACCCATCTACCTGATTGTGAATTTCTCATTACCAATTTGATTGGTTAATAATCTTACTTTTCTCTCATGGCGTGGAGCAGCTGTGCAGGAGAAGTAATAGAAGCAGATGTTCCTGCTGATTCTGTCCTCTTCTGTAACTGCTTGTCAGGGGAAGAATTGTTTTTTTCCCTAAAGTTCTGTGGTTTATTTTTTTAATTATTTATTTATTAAGAACATTTTTTTCACTAAAGCAAAGAAAACTTTGAGAACGCAAAGAAAGCAGAGAAACTTGAGAAAACTTTGAAAATGATGCAGAAGAAAATCCAAAGTACTAATGATGTTGCCCCGGGAATAATTACATTACCATTTGAGACTATATATTCAAGTATCTATATATATGCACATGTACTCTTAATATATGGAGAGCTATAATATGAACTGTAATATGAAATACTGCTCTTCAATTAACATACAATGAGTAAGATGTTTTTTCATTTTCATACTAAATTGTAATGAATGATCCTGATAGAAAATCTGGAATTTATGTAAGTGAAAAATAAATTAGAATATTTTCATTATAAATTTTTGTAAGAAAGTCTGAAGTAGAATGAAAATTAAAGATTCCCCCTCATTCAGATACTCACCACTACTCTTAAATCTCACTTTCTGCTCATAAGTAGTTAATTATTAAGGGTCTCATTTCAGATTTTTACTTGTTTACATATATGTGTATATGTAAACAGATATTCATATATGTATATGTAGTAGATATTAATCGGAGAAGGCAATGGCACCCCACTCCAGCACTCTTGCCTGGAAAATCCCATGAATGGAGAAGCCTGGTGGGCTGCAGTCCATGGGGTTGCTAAGAGTTGGACACGACTGAGCGACTTCACTTTCACTTTTCACTTTCATGCATTGGAGAAGGAAACGTCAGCCCACTCTAGTGTTCTTGCCTGCAGAATTCCAGGGACGGGGGAGCCTCATGGGCTGCCATCTGTGGGGTCGCACAGAGTCAGACACGACTGAAGCGACTTAGCAGCAGTAGATATTAATGCTAGATTCTTTGGGGACATTTCAGACAGTTGCACAATTGTATACTATATAGTTCTTCTGAACAAGAAAAAGTCCAAATGAGGAGACCTAGAAATTAGCTTTTTGGCAATGTTCATGGGATGGTCCTAATTGGACAGCAGAAAGAAGCCCAGCCAAGCAGGTCAAAACATGGGTAAGTACAACATAATCATCAGAAATAAGTCGTATTTGGCCAGAAAGGAAGTGTCTAGTTAGCAGGTGCTATGATGTATTGGAGCAGGCACCAGTGGAGGTAGAAAGGTGGATAGTTACCATTAACAGGCCCAGCTGATGACAGTGAGACCTAGCTTCTAGGTTGTGTTTTGATAGTTATCCTTTATCAAGACAGTAAGGAAGGAGCAAATGAGGAACTCTGAAACTGGAACATAAGATTTGAAAAGTTTTTCTTTTAGATTATAAAAATAAGCGTAACCCGGTTGCTTGAGTGGGATTAGAAAAGATTGAGTCAACCAAGGTTGACTTAATTTGGTCTCAGCTGAGCTTCCAAACTCATCAGATAAGAAAATGAACAACAAAAAAGAACAAAGCAAGCATCTTACTCTTTAGTTTATAACAAATATAACATGAATTGTATTAGAAGAAAAACTGCTGTGGATAAGATAACAGAATGTGTTGAGAGAAACACATAGTGTTGTCTTGCCAAATACTTTGTACAGTTTTTATCTTGATACTGTGAAGAATTGTTTTCAGAGTTCAGAAATCTCAGCATATTTAATTATTCATTATTTAATTGAAGATATTTCATTATAGTGGCAGGCTGAGTAGTGAGGTACATGGAGAGAAGAAATTAACATCAAGAAAGACATCTGAAGACACAGTTTGGATCAACAGATCATGAGCACATTTTTTATCTGTTAACATTTAACTGTTTTATTTATTTTCCCCATATATTTATATTCTACTTATGTCTACTCTTGAATTTGAGATTTAACTTTAAATAAAGCAGAATTTTGATAACTCCTTAACCTAAAGAAAAACTTAAGGAATCTCGTTAAATTACATAGTTGAAAATTAGATTTCATATAATCAGGTTGACTGCACAAGTTTTTGAATAGCCTGTTTTTCCATGGACTTACTAGTTGTAATTTTTCTTGTGAGTTGCCAATGTATGTCTTTTCTTTGTTCACTTTATTCAGGTCTTGATATTTTTGCTTTTCAGTCTACATCTACATAATGGATAGGGAATATAATGTCATACCTTTTTTTTTTAAGGCTTTTAAAGAAGCAATTTTTTCATCGGGCACTAAAAGTAATGAAAATGAAATATGAGAAAGACATAAAAAAAGAAAAAGAGAAAGGAAAAGCTGAAAGTGGAAAAGAAGAAGATAAAAAGAGCAAGAAAGAAAATCTAAAGGATGAAAAGACAAAAAAGGAAAAAGAAAAAAAAAAAGATGGTGAAAAGGAAGAGTCCAAAAAGGTGATTTCAACTAGAATTAAGCAAAAATAAAAAATTTATTACATGCACGTTATCACTACTGGCATATCAAGACTTTTAAAATCTTACACAGCAACCACTTAAACCATATTAGGGTTTTTATAAATACCATGATTGAAAATTTTGATTTCTGTGTCTCATATAGTAAAACTTTGAGTCTATGAATGTCATATTCCTTTTTGCTTGTTTGTTAATACTTTTTATTCTATTCAACTTGTTTTTTAATAGGAGGAAACTCCTGGAACTCCCAAAAAGAAAGAAACCAAGAAAAAATTCAAGCTTGAGCCCCATGATGATCAAGTTTTTCTGGATGGAAATGAGGTGAGAGTATCTACTAAAAGTAGAAACCCAATTTTCCATAGGAGTTTTTAGAATTATCTTTGATGCCTTCACTAAGAAAAGAAGTAATTTAGATAAATTTAACCATGTAGATATAAAATTACCCTTTTTAAAAATGAATTTCTCTGAATTTATATTTATAAAAAATTTATTAAATCAGTCAGAAGTACGTTCAATTGTCTGTGATAGGTAAAAAACATGAAATAACAGTGACTTAAGATGGATACTTATTTATCTCCCATTAATGAAATCTGATGGTAAGCAGATACAGCAGCTCCATGGTGGATTTAAGTTTTCTGCCTGTGTGAGGCAATTAGTAAAGATTATCTCCTGGTCCAAAATGACTGCCAGCCTTATATATACATCCAGAGGAGGGAAGGAAAGTGAGGGACATGCTTCTTTTTTCAGTATACTATCCAGAAAACATGCAGGTTCTGGCCAATGGAACTGAACCATTGGCCAGAACCTACTCACATGGTCATGCCTTCCTGCCGTAAAGTCTTAGAAACATGATTTTCATACTGAGTAATCCTTTGCCCAGTAAAATACAGGGTTTCCATTACAATCAAAAGGAAAAGAAGCAGAATGATTAATGAGGAACACATACTGATTTCTACCTCTCACGGTCAGACAGACTACTATAAGAGTCTAAAATTTTCAGCATTACTTGATGCTTTTCAAAATCATTTTAATGTATTTAATAGAATGTTTGTGTGGTGGTAGCCTTCCATGAAGACCACTTAATTTAGTCATTTAACCATTACAAAAACATTTAGTTATATACTAGCCATTGAGTTGTGAATTTATTTCTGTGCTTAATACAAAGGTAGTATAAATTTAAAAAGTAGTCGTTCTTGGAGCTGTGAGCTTGAAATTCTGGGAAGGCTTTTCAGAAAATGTGCACTAGGCTCATTCCAGACATACTTGCATGAGGATCTCTAGGATGGAATCTAGAGTGTGTATGTGTGTGTGTTTTGTATTATATTTCCCTGATTGATTCTGATGTGAAGCCCGTTTAAGAACCAATGTAATAGAAAACCACAGGTCTTTCTTAATGTGAAAGCTCAAATGCCTTCAGTTAAACGTCAGGTTAACTCTATGCCAAGTCATTTTTATAGGTGCTGGGAATAGCATGATAAAAAAGATAAAATTCTCTTCTTGAAAACTCTTAGTCTAGCAAGCATACAGACCAGACATACCTCATTTTGTTGTGCTTCAGAGATAAAGTGTTTTGGGAGGGGGTTTTGTTTTGGTGTTTGTTGTTTGTTTGTTTTACAAGTTGAAGATTTACAGCAGCCCTACATTGCATGAGTCTATCGACTTCATCTTTGCAATAACATTTGCTCATTTTGTATGGGTCACATTTTGGTGTTTCTCACAATATTTCAAATCCTCTTCTAGCAAAAAAAAAAAAAATTTGACTCACTGAAGGCTCTGATGATGGTTAGCATTTTTTAGCAATAAAGTATTTTTTACTTAGGGTATGTACATTGATTTCTTAGACACGATGCTATTGTACACTTAATATTGACTATAGTATAGTGTAAATGTATCTTTCATATGTACTGGGAAGACCAAAAAATAAAAAATTGTATTATTGCAGTATTACTGGAGCTAATCTTGGAATATCTGAAGTATGCCTGTACTGTATTATGACATGGGATAGTATTATGATGGGAGAATACCAATCAGGGATGGTTAATCTAATCAAAAGAGGATTAAGAATGGTCTGGAGATCCTGGATACTTGAGCTGAGCCTTGAAGGCTGACTGGCAGATTGCCAGGTGCACTGCAAAGGAGTTAGAGGCCTATTAAACAAAGGAAGCACCCTGAGCAAAAGCTTGGGTGCTTGCAGTCCCAAAAAGGCTAAGGTTTTATTCTGTACAAAGAAGTGTGCTTTCAGACTTTTTAAAAAATTTTATCTATTCTTTAGTTGAAGGATAGTTGCTTTACAGAATTTTGTTGTTTTCTGTCAAACCTCAACATGAATCAGCCATAGGTATACATATATCCCCTCCCTCTTTAACTTCCCTCCCATCTCCTTCCCCATCCCACCCCTCTAGGTTGATACAGATCCTCTGTTTGAGCTTCCTGAGACATAACAGTAAATTCCTATTAGCTATCTGTTTTACATATGGTGATGTAAGTTTCCATGTTACTCTCTCCATACATCTCACCCTCTCTTCCCCTCTCCCCATATCCATAAGTCTGTTCTCTAGTTCTGTTTCTCCATTGCTGCCCTGCAAATAAATTCTTCAGTATCATCTTTATAGATTCCATATATATGCATTAGTATACAATATTTATCTTTTTCTGACTGACTTCACTCTGTATAATAGGCTCTAGGTTCATCCACCTTATAAGAACAGACTCAAATGCACTCCTTTTTATGGCTGAGTAATATTCCATTGTGTATATGTACCACAACTTCTTTATCCACTCATCTGTTGATGGACATCTAGGTTGCTTGCATGTTGTAGCTATTGTAAATAGTGCTACAGCGAATATAGGGGTACATGTGTCTTAGTTTTGGTTTCCTCAGAGTATATGCCTAGGAATGGAATTGCTGGGTCATATGGTGGTTTTATTCCTAGTTTTTTAAGGAATCTCCATACTGTCTTCCATAGTGGCTGTACCAATTTACAGTCTCACCAACAGTGCACAAGGGTTCCCTTTTCATCACATCCTCTCCAGCATCTATTGTTTGTAGACTTTTTGATTATGGCCATTCTGACTGGTATGAAGTGATACCTCATTGTAGTTTGATTTGCATTTCTCTAGTAATGAGCAGTATTGACCATGTGTTAGCCACCTGTTTGTCTTCTTGGAGAAATGTCTGTTTAAGTCTTTTTCCTACTTTTTGATTGGGTTGTTTTTCTGGTATTGAGTTGTATAAGCTGCTTGTATGTTTTGGAGATTAATCCTTTGTCAGTTGTTTCATTTGCTATTATTTTCTCCCATTCTGAGGGCTGTCTTTTCACCTTGCTTATAGTTTCCTTTGCTGTGGAAAAGCTTTTAAGTTTAATCAGGTCCCACTTGTTTACTTCTGTTTTTATTTCCATTATTCTAGAAGGTGGGTCATAGAGGATCTTGCTTTGATTTGTGTCATCAAGTGTTCTGCTTGTGTTTTCCTCTTAAGAGTTTTATGTTTCTGGTCTTATATTTAGGTCTTTAATCCATTTCTAGTTTATCTTTGTGTATGGTGTTAAGAAGTGTTCTAATTTCATTCTTTTACATGTAGCTGTCCAGTTTTCCCAGCACCACTTATTGAAGAGGCTGTCTTTGCCCTGTTGTGTATCCTTGCCTCCTTTGTCAAAAATAAGGTACCCATAGGTGCATGGGTTTATTTCTGGGCTTTCTATCTTGTTCCATTGGTCTATATTTCTGTTTTTGTGACAGTACCATACTGTCTTGATGACTATAGCTTTGTAGTATAATTTGAAGTCAGGAAGCTTGATTCTTCCAGCTCCATTCTTCTTTCTCAAGACTGCTTTGGCTATTCGAAAATTACTAGAGCTAATCAGTGAATTTAGCAAAGTTGCAGGATATAAAATCAACACACAGAAATCATTGCATTCCTGTATACTAACAATGAAAAATCAGAAAGAGAAGTTAAGGAATCAATCCCATTCACCATTGCAACAAAAAGAATAAAATATCTAGGAATAAACCTACCTAAGGAGACAAAAGAACTATATACAGAAAATTATAAGACACTGATGAAAGAAACCAAAGATGACATAAATATATGGAGAGATATTCCATGTTCCTGGGTAGGAAGAATCAATATTGTGTGACTCTACTACCAGAGGCAGTCAGTCTGCAGATTCAGTGCTATCCCTATCAAATTATCAATGGCATATTTCACAGAATTAGGACAAAAAATTTCACAATTCATATAGAAACACAAAAGACCCTGAATAGCCAAAGCAGTCTTGAGAAAGAATGCAGCTGGAGGAATCAAACTTTTAAAGATGGGAAATGTCTTTTAAAATTTGTTTCTTTAGAGTGCTAAATGGCAAAAGTGACATCTGTAGATCTGATTTCCCAGATAAATATGCAGAGTTAAAAAAGAGGATTGCTGGAACCAGATCAAAAAGACAGTAACAAAGAGCTTTGGTCAAAATAGAACCAGGAAATGGAGGACTACTGTTATTTATAAAAACCAAGAGAATACAACTAAGAGTTTTATGGTTGATGAACAGAATTCTAATTATTCTAGATGAAATTTCTGCTATATAAAGTAAGCTTTAAAGCAGCAGTTCCCAGCTTTGGGGCAATAATATTATTGCCAGCTCCCTCTGTGGGGAGCTGGCAATAATATTATTGCAGAGAGTCATCTTTTATGTTCACTGAGCATAATTTTTTTTAATATTTATTTTAATTGGAAGCTAATTAATTCACAGTATTGTATTGATTTTGCCATACAACAACATGAATCTGCCACGGGTGTACACGTGTTCCCCCATCCTGAACCCCCCTCCCACCTCCCTCCCCATACCATCCCTCTGGGTCATCCCAGTGCATCAGCCCTGAGCATCCTGTATCATGCATTGAACCAGGATTGGCAATTCGTTTCACATATGATAATATACGTTTCAATGCCATTCTCCCAAATCATCCCACCCTCGCCCTCTCCCTCAGAGTCCAAAAGGCTGTTCTATGTATCTGTGTCTCTTTTACTGTCTTGCATACAGGGTTATCGTTACCATCTTTCTAAATTCCATATATATGCGTTAGTATACTGTATTGATGTTTTTCTTTCTGGCTTACTTCACTCTGTATAATAGGCTCCAGTTTCATCCACCTCATTAGAACTGATTCAACTGTATTCTTTTTAATGGCTGAGTAATACTCCATTGTGTATATGTACCACAGCTTCCTTATCCATTCGTCTGCTGATGGACATCTAGGTTGCTTCCATGTCCTGGCTATTATAAACAGTGCTGCGATGAACATGGGGTACACGTGTCTCTTTCAGTTCTAGTTTCTTTGGTGTGTATGCCCAGCAGTGGGATTGCTGGGTCATATGGCAGTTCTATTTCCAGTTTTTTAAGGAATCTCCACACTGTTCTCCATAGTGGCTGTACTAGTTTGCATTTCCACCAGCAGTGTAAGAGGCTTCCCTTTTCTCCACACCCTCTCCAGCATTTATTGCTTGTAGACTTCTGGATAGCAGCCATTCTGACTGGCATGAAATGGTACCTTATTGTGGTTTTGATTTGCATTTCTCTGATAATAAGTGATGTTGAACATCTTTTCATGTGTTTGTCAGCCATCTGTACGTCGTCTTTGGAGAAATGTCTGCTTAGTTCCTTGGCCCATTTTTTGATTGGGTCATTTATTTTTCTGGAATTGAGCTGCAGGAGTTGCTTGTATATTTTTGAGATTAATTCTTGGTCAATTGCTTCATTTGCTATTATTTTCTCCCATTCGGAAGCCTGTCTTTTCACCTTGCTTATATTTTCCTTTGTTGTGCAGAAGCTTTTAATTTTAATTAGGTCCCATTTGTTTATTTTTGCTTTTATTTCCAATATTCTGGGAGGTGGGTCATAGAGGATCCTGCTGTGATTTATGTCGGAGAGTGTTTTGCCTATGTTCTCCTCTAGGAGTTTGATAGTTTCTGGTCTTACATTTAGATCTTTAATCCATTTTGAGTTTATTTTTGTGTATGGTGTTAAAAAGCGTTCTAGTTTCATTCTTTTACAAGTGGTTGACCAGTTTTCCCAGCACCACTTGTTAAAGAGATTGTCTTTTCTCCATTGTATAGTCTTGCCTCCTTTGTCAAAGATAAGGTGTCCGTAGGTGTGTGGATTTATCTCTGGGCTTTCTATTTTGTTCCATTGATCTATATTTCTGTCTTTGTGCCAGTACCATACTGTCTTGATGACTGTGGCTTTGTAGTAGAGCCTGAAGTCAGGCAAGTTGATTCCTCCAGTTCCATTCTTCTTTCTCAAGATTGCTTTGGCTATTTGAGGTTTTTTGTATTTCCATACAAATTGTGAAATTATTTGTTCTAGCTCTGTGAAAAATACCATTGGTAGCTTGATAGGGATTGCATTGACTCTATAGATTGCTTTGGGTAGTATACTCATTTTCACTATATTGATTCTTCTGATCCATGAACATGGTATATTTCTCTATGTATTAGTGTCCTGTTTGATTTCTTTCACCAGTGTTTTATAGTTTTCTATATATAGGTCTTTTGTTTCTGTAGGTAGATATATTCCTAAGTATTTTATTCTTTTTGTTGCAGTGGTGAATGGAATTGTTTCCTGAACTTCTCTACTTTCTCATTATTAGTGTATAGGAATGCAAGGGATTTATGTGTGTTGATTTTATATCCTGCAACTTTACTATATTCATTGATTAGCTCTAGTAATTTTCTGGTGGAGTCTTTAGGGTTTTCTATGTAGAGGATCATGTCATCTGCAAACAGTGAGAGTTTTACTTCTTCTTTTCCAATTTGGATTCCTTTCATTTCTTTTTCTGCTCTGATTGCTGTGGCCAAAACTTCCAAAAGTATGTTGAATAGTAGTGGTGAGAGTGGGGACCCTTGTCATATTCCTGACTTTAGGGAAAATGCTTTCAATTTTTCACCATTAAGGATAATGTTTGCTGTGGGTTTGTCATATATAGCTTTTATTATGTTGAGGTATGTTCCTTCTATTCCTGCTTTCTGGAGAGTTTTTATCATAAATGGATGTTGAATTTTGTCAAAGGCTTTCTCTGCATCTATTGAGATAATCATATGGCTTTTATTTTTCAATTTGTTAATGTGGTGAATTACATTGATTGATTTGCGGATATTGAAGAATCCTTGCATCCCTGGGATAAAGCCCACTTGGTCATGATGTATGATCTTTTTAATGTGTTGTTGGATTCTGATTGCTAGAATTTTGTTAAGGATTTTTGCATCTATGTTCATCAGTGATACTGGCCTGTAGTTTTCTTTTTTTGTGACTTTTTTTTCAGGTTTTGGTATTAGGGTGATGGTGGCCTCATAGAATGAGTTTGAAAGTTTACCTTCCTCTGCAATTTTCTGAAAGAGTTTGAGTAGGATAGATGTTAGCTCTTCTCTAAATTTTTGGTAGAATTCAGCTGTGAAGTCATCGGACCTGGGCTTTTGTTTGCTGGAAGATTTCTGATTACAGTTTGAATTTCCATGCTTGTGATGGGTCTGTTAAGATTTTCTATTTCTTCCTGGTTCAGTTTTGGAAAGTTGTACTTTTCTAAGAATTTGTCCATTTATACCAAGTTGTCCATTTTATTGGTATATAATTGCTGATAGTAGTCTCTTATGATCCTTTGTATTTCTGTGTTGAGCATAATCTTTAATAATGATCCTTTGCATCTAATCAGTTGGAGAGAACAGGATGGAATTGAGAGCTGATGGATCTGTCATAGGACCTGACTACAATCTGTCTTAACTGTGCTCTTTGATTGATTTTACGCTGCTCATGCCTATATACATCATTACCTTAGGGACAGAAGGCTGTACAATTGTTGGTCTTTAAGTTGAATAAGTAATGATTTGTACCCAGGAGTAAATTGTTAAAAACATGCAAGTACATGAAAGTGTACTTAACTGTATTACCTAATTTATAGTTTTAAAAATAATTTTCTGACTGAATAGGTACCCAAAAAACCACTGCTACTAAAGGAAAGGTCTTTGAAATTTGTTTAATCTTTAAGTAGTTCTTATGTATTAATAGGTGGGAACTAACTGTTGCTGTAATGTGATCTTAGAACTTTAAGCACTGGAGTTTCTTGATTCTTCTAGGTATTTGTGTGGATCTATGACCCAGTTCACTTTAAAACATTTGTCATGGGATTAATTCTTGGTAAGTACACTCTCTAAAATTTAGAAAGGAAAGTAAACAATGCAGAAGTTAGAAAGAAAATGTTTAACATAAAATGGCTATTTTTTTAAGTACATTTTAAATAAAGCCAGAATATAAATGATAAACTGAGGAAAATATTTGCACTACCTTAAAGCAAAGATCTTTAAGAAATTAACAGCCTGCTAGAAAAATGGTAAAGGTAGCTCACAGATAAAAGAAATACAGTGACCAATAATTGTGAGTGATACTTAATCACCCTCATGTTAAATACAAATTAAAACAATAGCAGTTATCAAGAGGACTATAAAGTAGAATAGTACCTATTATTAATGAAGGTCCAACACTTAAGAAAAAGCACTACTATGCTCTAATAGCTGTTGGTATGTTCATTGTTTTATTTTTTATGGAGAGAAGTTTGATAATATCTTTCAAATTTTAAATGTATACACACTGACCCAAGTGTTCTGTTTCTAGGAATTTATCCCATGGCTGTTCGTAGTAATAAAGTTGCATAAAGTGTCTGTTTAGAAATGTGCATTGACATTTAATTCTAATCCAAATTCTTCAGACTGTAGTTAGAAGGATAATTAGCAAATATCTTTCAAGTTTTAAATGCCTTACTTTGTGACCTAATAGTTAAACTTCAGGGAGTTTATCCTATACCTTAATCAATTGCACACATGGGCATTGGTAATTGTTGCACTCTTGTCAATAATAGGATAAAACTAGAAGCAATTCAAGTCTCTGAATAGGAGGATGGGGAATAAATTACAGTACTAATACATGCTAGAATGTCATGCAGCTTTGAAAGAATTAGATAAGGTGTACTCTCAGAAGGATACTTAGAATATATTAAAATTGTGAAAGAGAATACTGTAAACTTTTTTTTTTTTTTTTTAATCTGTATGACTAGTTTTAATTGTATACAGGCAGTTTCTGGGCATACAAATAAGAAACAATAATAGTTAACCTCTGGGGAGTGGACCAAGAATTGGGTAAAGACTTCACATTATACTTTCTGGTTTATTTTTAATTGTTTTTTCCTATATTGTTTTATTTATTACCATAGGTGTGTGTTATTCCTGTGAATTTGGTTGGGGGTAGGGGTAGAGAATGATTTAACAAGTAGAAAAAAATACGTAGCAGTTGAACAAATTTGATCAATATGTTATCATCAGATCCCATTCAAGTAATAAATTCAACCCTTAGCTTATAAATGAAATAGCCAGAATTGGAATCCTGGTTTCTCTTGCTCTAAACACCTAAATACCAGTCATTAATTTGGTTATTCCATGTGGTCCCACTGTACTTAGGAAGAAAAACTGGAGATGCTTGTATATGGTTTCCCTGTCACCAAAAATTATCTGTATCAGAATCATCTGATGAGCTTTTCATTCAGCAGATGCCAGAGTTTCACCCCAGAACCAATCTCCAGGGAGGGATCTTTGGAATTATTTTTGGTTAGTTTTGTTGGTTGGTTATTTCTTTAAGCATCCCTTTTTGGTAGACAGATATCTTATAGTTGAAGTTGAAAACAGCAGCAGTTGATTATTTAAGGAGCTAACAATTTCACGTTTTTAGATAGCACTTTTCTAATTATATGTAATTTATACTAGAGAAATGTTGACCTAATATGAGAATAGTAGTTAAAATGTTAGGTTGAACTATGTAGTGATTGATAACTGAGCATTTTATATGTTTCAATAAGTTTATGTTTTAATTCTCCCCCTAGGGGTATGTATATTCACTGTCTTGGCAATTGAGCCATTTAAAATTTTAATCTAATGTTTCTATGTGTAACTTTTCATCTCTTGTTCCAGTGATTGCAGTGATAGCAGCCACCCTCTTCCCTCTTTGGCCAGCAGAAATGAGAGTAGGTGTTTATTACCTCAGTGTGGGTGCAGGCTGTTTTGTAGCCAGCATTCTTCTCCTTGCTGTTGGTAAGTATTGTTACTAGCAAGACTGACCTCAGTAAGAGGTAGCTGTTGAGCAGTTTGGACTATAATCTGGAGCTTCAGTAAAACTTAATAGCAAAATTAATGTAGGTAAATTAAGAAGTATATGGGCCTACCTTTTTGGTCATATCCCAAAACTGACTCAGGCTTCCAGTAGTATATGTGTTTAATTAGATTTACTCTGTGTGATGAAAGGATTTAATATGTCTTAATCTGCAAATGGGCTTTCCTGGTGCCAGTGCAGGAAATGCAGATTTGATCCCTGGGTCGGGAAGATGCCCACGAGAAGAAAACGGCAACCCACTCCAGGAAATCCCTGGAAATCCCTGCCTGGAAAATCCCATGTACAGCCTGGCAAGCTGTATAGTCCATGGGCTTGCAAGAGTCAGACATGACTTAGCAACTAAACAAGAGTCTGCAAGTGGGTATGCTTTAAAATTTAGCTGCCATAAGGACTTTAATATTTTTACAGTGATTGGTCATTTAATAAACATAATACATTCAGTAAACATATTTTTTTTTACTTAAGACAAATGAAACTTATGTTAAACATTTATATTTTATACAGTAAATGATTATAAACAATTGATTTGCCATTTTTAGGAAAAATCAGTTTGTACCATGGACCAGAATAAGTTCTTGATGCATTAACAAGTTTTAAAATCCTTTTTGAAAATTAATAAGAAAATATAAATAATGTTATTTTACTTTTCTGAATGATTAGGGGCTTTCATAGCTAAAAATAAAGCATTATAAAAATCAGTTCAATTCAAAAGAGGAAATTAAAAACAAATGATTAATAAATATATGAAAAATGCTTATCACTAGATGTCAAATAATTAAGATAATGAAGTATTTTGGGCTTATATAATTAGGAAGATTTTTTTTGAAATGGAAATACTCAATGCCAAGAAGGATTTGACTATAAGGAAATACACCTAAATATATACCTAAATATAAATGGTGGTGATAGTTATGAGTGATTTTAGGATTCTTATTTACACTTGTCTATATTTTTTACAATGACCATGTTATTTAATATGAGGAAAAAAACAAGTATTATTTTGCTTAAAATTATAGTCTTTGAAGATTTTGCAAAGGATAAACTGGTCTAATTTAGTTTTTCATTTGGGAAATAGCAATGTTTTTCTGCTTTTTTAAGCTGTTTAGTGATTTTTTTTTTCCTATCATATATAATTCTTTGAATCATTGAGAGCTTATGTTGCTATATAGTAACTAAGTTCTGATTATTTTCCTCAAATGACAAATCAGCTTTTCTACCAGAACATATAGGAGGAGTACTTTATAAAAATATTTTAAACACTCTGAATACTAATTTAATGTCTGTTTTTAGAGGACAAAATTTGACCAATATTGTCTGAATGAGATGTGTGTTACTCTGAGATTCTATGACATGTAATGTAGTAGATTATTATGTTTATAAAGCATTACTGCTCTAGCCCTAAGCAATAGCCCTAAGCAATTTCCCTCCACCCTGGACATCAAGGGGTCCTGATTTGATGCTACCATCCATAGACCCAGGGATTCATCAAGTATTTTCATTCAGTTCATCATGTTTATGGGCCTCCATTTATGGGGGGAATTTCTGACTCTGTGTGAAACCTTATTCATCCACCTTTCAGTTTTTCCTTCCTCTAGCCTATTCACCTTAAAAATAGACCCTGAAGCTTCTGCATGTAACAGCACATTTGCAGGCCAAAAAAATAAATGTCTAAGAGTGTGAAGCAGGTAACTAGTGGTAATATACTACCTGCACCAAGAATGAGAAGCCATTAAATTTTATCTGCCATTAGATACACTAGTCAAGTTGATGTCTTCTGATTCCCAGATCCCTGAAAACTTAGAAGCTTTTTGAAAATTTTCAGCAAAGGTTAATTTCCACTGAATAGAATTAACCCACTTGCTTATCTTTCATTTAAACTGATATTCACAATAATATATGGTTATTATCTTGTTTTACTCCTTAAAGTATTGTTTCTTTAGCAATTCTTTCTATAATTTTTCATTTTAAATATACTAGAAGTTTAAGTAGCAATGTATGTTAAAAAGCCTTGTCAATCAAATCAGAAAATAAATCCAACATTTTTGTTACTTCTCTTAGAAAATTCCAAATATACTTTTAAATGGTTTGATCTGTATCCGACTTGTAAATTGGATATCATATTATCTCATGAAGTATTATTTATTGGTCAAATTAAATTTGGTGTTGCTTTGAATATGTATATTTAGTATTGCCATTTAAAATAAGACCTCTAGCAATTTTCTGAATGTGTCACTTTTAGTATAGAAATGGTTCAGTTCAGTCAGTTCAGTCATGTCTGATTTCTTTGTGATCCCACGGACAGCAGCACGCCAGGCTGTAGAAATGGTAGTTTTTCTACCATTTCATATCACAATAGTATATGTGATAATACATATCACAGTAGTTTTTCTCATGATTCTTCTCTTTTTGCCCTCAATAATATACTGGCATATAGAGAAAAACTGTTGAACAAAAAGAATTCTGCTATACCCACAGGGATGTGATTTCATTTGCCACTTTAATGTTGCCTTTTCTTGGATTTCAAGCAAGATTTCATATTATGAACTATTTGTTTTACAACCCTTCAAAACCTATTTTAACATCATAATTCTGTTTAGAGGAAAAAAATATGCAGCTTCCTTAAGAGATGTTCATTATTTATCAGTGGGGTTTATTCACTGGTTTATTTCATAATTTCAAGCATATTTGCCTTTTCTGTTTGTATGCAGAAAAGATACCAGTGTGTATACAGTCTTTCAGAATATTTATGTTCTTTTGTGAAAACAGAAATTACTGCTTTATAAAAGTCAAGGCAGCTATAACTATTTTTGTCTGAAGCTAAATAATGGAAAAAACATAAATGAGCTTTTCTTAGACTTTATTAGAAAACAATGATAGGATTATCTGTAAAGAAAACGAAAAATAAAGTGAAACCCAAGAAACCTGTCATAATTAATTAGCTCATAACATTCACATAATTGTGACCTTTAAGAAAGTAAAATCCAGACAAATCACTCAGCTCCATATATGTGATAAATTAAAAGAAAGCTATATGAAATACTGGGGTTTGTGATAGTTCATTACTATAAACTTAAAAATTCTCAATTTCTTCCATTATCTAACCATTGTTGATCCCATGGACTATAGCCTGCCAGGCTCCTCTGTCCATGGAATTCTCCAGGCAAGAATACTGGAGTGGGTAGCCATTCTCTTCTCCAGGGAATCTTCC